>NC_092090.1:3491348-3570377 GCF_045679555.1 Salvelinus alpinus | reverse complement strand
GAGATCCGTGCGTCATGAAATTAACAGGACAGGAAAATGGTCCAATTCACACACTTATCAAGAGAACATCCCTGGTCATCCCTACTGCCTCTGATCTGGAGGACTCACTAAACAGAGAACATCCCTGGTCATCCCTACTGCCTCTGATCTGGAGGACTCACTAAACAGAGAACATCCCTGGTCATCCCTACTGTCTCTGATCTGGAGGACTCACTAAACAGAGAACATCCCTGGTCATCTACTGCCTCTGATCTGGAGGACTCACTAAACAGAGAACATCCCTGGTCATCCCTACTGCCTCTGATCTGGAGGACTCACTAAACAGAGAACATCCCTGGTCATCCCTACTGCCTCTGATCTGGAGGACTCACTAAACATAGAACATCCCTGGTCATCCCTACTGCCTCTGATCTGGAGGACTCACTAAACAGAGAACATCCCTGGTCATCCCTACTGCCTCTGATCTGGAGGTCTCACTAAACAGAGAACATCCCTGGTCATCCCTACTGCCTCTGATCTGGAGGACTCACTAAACAGAGAACATCCCTGGTCATCCCTACTGCCTCTGATCTGGAGGACTCACTAAACAACGAACATCCCTGGTCATCCCTACTGCCTCTGATCTGGAGGACTCACTAAACAGAGAACATCCCTGGTCATCCCTACTGCCTCTGATTTGGAGGACTCACTAAACAGAGAACATCCCTGGTCATCCCTATACTCTCTGATCTGGAGGACTCACTAAACAGAGAACATCCCTGGTCATCCCTACTGCCTCTGATCTGGAGGACTCACTAAACAGAGAACATCCCTGGTCATCCCTACTGCCTCTGATCTGGAGGACTCACTAAACAGAGAACATCCCTGGTCATCCCTACTGCCTCTGATCTGGAGGACTCACTAAACAGAGAACATCCCTGGTCATCCCTACTGCCTCTGATCTGGAGGACTCACTAAACAGAGAACATCCCTGGTCATCCCTACTGCCTCTGATCTGGAGGACTCACTAAACAGAGAACATCCCTGGTCATCCCTACTGCCTCTGATCTGGAGGTCTCACTAAACAGAGAACATCCCTGGTCATCCCTACTGCCTCTGATCTGGAGGACTCACTAAACAGAGAACATCCCTGGTCATCCCTACTGCCTCTGATCTGGAGGACTCACTAAACAACGAACATCCCTGGTCATCCCTACTGCCTCTGATCTGGAGGACTCACTAAACAACGAACATCCCTGGTCATCCCTACTGCCTCTGATCTGGAGGACTCACTAAACAGAGAACATCCCTGGTCATCCCTACTGCCTCTGATCTGGAGGACTCACTAAACAGAGAACATCCCTGGTCATCCCTACTGCCTCTGATCTGGAGGACTCACTAAACAGAGAACATCCCTGGTCATCCCTACTGCCTCTGATCTGGAGGACTCACTAAACAGAGAACATCCCTGGTCATCCCTACTGCCTCTGATCTGGAGGTCTCACTAAACAGAGAACATCCCTGGTCATCCCTACTGCCTCTGATCTGGAGGACTCACTAAACAGAGAACATCCCTGGTCATCCCTACTGCCTCTGATCTGGAGGACTCACTAAACAACGAACATCCCTGGTCATCCCTACTGCCTCTGATCTGGAGGACTCACTAAACAACGAACATCCCTGGTCATCCCTACTGCCTCTGATCTGGAGGACTCACTAAACAGAGAACATCCCTGGTCATCCCTACTGCCTCTGATCAGGAGGACTCACTAAACAGAGAACATCCCTGGTCATCCCTACTGCCTCTGATCTGGAGGACTCACTAAACAGAGAACATCCCTGGTCATCCCTACTGCCTCTGATCTGGAGGACTCACTAAACAGAGAACATCCCTGGTCATCCCTACTGCCTCTGATCTGGAGGACTCACTAAACAGAGAACATCCCTGGTCATCCCTACTGCCTCTGATCTGGAGGTCTCACTAAACAGAGAACATCCCTGGTCATCCCTACTGCCTCTGATCTGGAGGACTCACTAAACAGAGAACATCCCTGGTCATCCCTACTGCCTCTGATCTGGAGGACTCACTAAACAACGAACATCCCTGGTCATCCCTACTGCCTCTGATCTGGAGGACTCACTAAACAGAGAACATCCCTGGTCATCCCTACTGCCTCTGATTTGGAGGACTCACTAAACAGAGAACATCCCTGGTCATCCCTATACTCTCTGATCTGGAGGACTCACTAAACAGAGAACATCCCTGGTCATCCCTACTGCCTCTGATCTGGAGGACTCACTAAACAGAGAACATCCCTGGTCATCCCTACTGCCTCTGATCTGGAGGACTCACTAAACAGAGAACATCCCTGGTCATCCCTACTGCCTCTGATCTGGAGGACTCACTAAACAGAGAACATCCCTGGTCATCCCTACTGCCTCTGATCTGGAGGACTCACTAAACAGAGAACATCCCTGGTCATCCCTACTGCCTCTGATCTGGAGGACTCACTAAACAGAGAACATCCCTGGTCATCCCTACTGCCTCTGATCTGGAGGTCTCACTAAACAGAGAACATCCCTGGTCATCCCTACTGCCTCTGATCTGGAGGACTCACTAAACAGAGAACATCCCTGGTCATCCCTACTGCCTCTGATCTGGAGGACTCACTAAACAACGAACATCCCTGGTCATCCCTACTGCCTCTGATCTGGAGGACTCACTAAACAACGAACATCCCTGGTCATCCCTACTGCCTCTGATCTGGAGGACTCACTAAACAGAGAACATCCCTGGTCATCCCTACTGCCTCTGATCTGGAGGACTCACTAAACAGAGAACATCCCTGGTCATCCCTACTGCCTCTGATCTGGAGGACTCACTAAACAGAGAACATCCCTGGTCATCCCTACTGCCTCTGATCTGGAGGACTCACTAAACAGAGAACATCCCTGGTCATCCCTACTGCCTCTGATCTGGAGGTCTCACTAAACAGAGAACATCCCTGGTCATCCCTACTGCCTCTGATCTGGAGGCCTCACTAAACAGAGAACATCCATGGTCATCCCTACTGCCTCTGATCTGGAGGACTCACTAAACAACGAACATCCCTGGTCATCCCTACTGCCTCTGATCTGGAGGACTCACTAAACAACGAACATCCCTGGTCATCCCTACTGCCTCTGATCTGGAGGACTCACTAAACAGAGAACATCCCTGGTCATCCCTACTGCCTCTGATCAGGAGGACTCACTAAACAGAGAACATCCCTGGTCATCCCTACTGCCTCTGATCTGGAGGACTCACTAAACAGAGAACATCCCTGGTCATCCCTACTGCCTCTGATCTGGAGGACTCACTAAACAGAGAACATCCCTGGTCATCCCTACTGCCTCTGATCTGGAGGACTCACTAAACAGAGAACATCCCTGGTCATCCCTACGGTCTCTGATCTGGGGGACTCACTAAACAGAGAACATCCCTGGTCATCCCTACTGCCTCTGATCTGGAGGACTCACTAAACAGAGAACATCCCTGGTCATCCCTACTGCCTCTGATCTGGAGGACTCACTAAACAGAGAACATCCCTGGTCATCCCTACTGCCTCTGATCTGGAGGACTCACTAAACAGAGAACATCCCTGGTCATCCCTACTGCCTCTGATCTGGAGGACTCACTAAACAGAGAACATCCCTGGTCATCCCTACTGCCTCTGATCTGGAGGACTCACTAAACAGAGAACATCCCTGGTCATCCCTACTGCCTCTGATCTGGAGGACTCACTAAACAGAGAACATCCCTGGTCATCCCTACTGCCTCCGATCTGGAGGACTCACTAAACACAAATGATTTGTTTTTAAATGATGTCTGAGTGTTGGAGTTTGGACTTCCTGTAAATAAATAAAACAAGTCAATGGTGGCGTCTGGATTAATAAATTACATTTTAAATTATTCATACTTTTACTTTTGATACTTCACCAAAACCAAAGACGTTTAGACCTTTACTCAAGTAGTATTTTACTGGGTATCTTTACTTTTACTCAAGTATGACAATTGAGTACTTTTTCCCCACCACTGTGTGTGTGTGTGTGTGTGTGTGTGTGTGTGTGTGTGTGTGTGTGTGTGTGTGTGTGTGTGTGTGTGTGTGTGTGTGTGTGTGTGTGTGTGTGTGTGTGTGTGTGTGTGTGTGTGTGTGTGTGTGTGTGTGTGTGTGTGTGTGTGTGTGTGTGTGTGTGTGTGTGTAACCATTTCCAATGTGTGCATCTTTGTTTCATCTTCCAGAGAGTTATCTGAAGACATTCCTGGGTTCCTGCATCAAACACAACTACAAACATTTCTACACAGGAGGCAGATATCATTACTACACAGGAGGTGGGTATCATTCCTACACAGGAGGTGGGTATCATTTCTACACAGGAGGTGGGTATCATTCCTACACAGGAGGTGGGTATCATTCCTACACAGGAGGTGGGTATCATTCCTACACAGGAGGTGGGTATCATTCCTACACAGGAGGTGGGAATCATTTCTACACAGGAGGTGGGTATCATTTCTACACAGGAGGTGGGAATCATTTCTACACAGGAGGTGGGTATCATTCCTACAAAGGAGGTGGGTATCATTCCTACACAGGAGGTGGGTATCATTCCTACACAGGAGGTGGGTATCATTCCTACACAGGAGGTGGGTATCATTTCTACACAGGAGGTGGGAATCATTTCTACACAGGAGGTGGGTATCATTCCTACAAAGGAGGTGGGTATCATTCCTACACAGGAGGTGGGTATCATTCCTACACAGGAGGTGGGTATCATTTCTACACAGGAGGTGGGAATCATTTCTACACAGGAGGTGGGTATCATTCATACACAGGAGGTGGGTATCATTTCTACACAGGAGGTGGGTATCATTCCTACACAGGAGGTGGGTATCATTCCTACACAGGAGGTGGGTATCATTTCTACACATGAGGTGGGTATCATTCCTACACAGGAGGTGGGTATCATTCCTACACAGGAGGTGGGTATCATTCCTACACAGGAGGTGGGTATCATTTCTACACAGGAGGTGGGTATCATTTCTACACAGGAGGTGGGTATCATTCCTACACAGGAGGTGGGTATCATTTCTACACAGGAGGTGGGTATCATTCCTACACAGGAGGTGGGTATCATTCCTACACAGGAGGTGGGTATCATTCCTACACAGGAGGTGGGAATCATTCCTACACAGGAGGTGGGTATCATTCCTACACAGGAGGTGGGAATCATTTCTACACAGGAGGTGGGTATCATTCCTACACAGGAGGTGGGTATCATTCCTACACAGGAGGTGGGTATCATTTCTACACAGGAGGTGGGTATCATTTCTACACAGGAGGTGGGTATCATTACTACACAGGAGGTGGAATCATTTCTACACAGGAGGTGGGTATCATTTCTACACAGGAGGTGGGTATCATTCCTACACAGGAAGTGGGTATCATTTCTACACAGGAGGTGGGTATCATTTCTACACAGGAGGTGGGTATCATTCCTACACAGGAGGTGGGTATCATTCCTACACAGGAGGTGGGAATCATTCCTACACAGGAGGTGGGTATCATTTCTACACAGGAGGTGGGTATCATTCCTACACAGGAGGTGGGAATCATTCCCACACAGGAGGTGGGTATCATTTCTACACAGGAGGTGGGAATCATTCCCACACAGGAGGTGGGTATCATTCCTTCACAGGAAGTGGGTATCATTTCTACACAGGAGGTGGGTATCATTTCTACACAGGAGGTGGGTATCATTTCTACACAGGAGGTGGGTATCATTTCTACACAGGAGGTGGGTATCATTTCTACACAGGAGGTGGGTATCATTTCTACACAGGGGGTGGGTATCATTTCTACACAGGAAGTGGGTATCATTTCTACACAGGAGGTGGGTATCATTCCTACACAGGAGGTGGGTATCATTCCTACACAGGAGGTGGGAATCATTTCTACACAGGAGGTGGGTATCATTTCTACACAGGAGGTGGGAATCATTTCTACACAGGAGGTGGGTATCATTCCTACAAAGGAGGTGGGTATCATTCCTACACAGGAGGTGGGTATCATTCCTACACAGGAGGTGGGTATCATTCCTACACAGGAGGTGGGTATCATTTCTACACAGGAAGTGGGTATCATTTCTACACAGGAGGTGGGTATCATTTCTACACAGGAGGTGGGTATCATTTCTACACAGGAGGTGGGTATCATTCCTACAAAGGAGGTGGGTATCATTCCTACACAGGAGGTGGGTATCATTCCTACACAGGAGGTGGGTATCATTCCTACACAGGAGGTGGGTATCATTTCTACACAGGAGGTGGGTATCATTTCTACACAGGAGGTGGGAATCATTTCTACACAGGAGGTGGGTATCATTTCTACACAGGAGGTGGGTATCATTTCTACACAGGAGGTGGGTATCATTCCTACACAGGAGGTGGGTATCATTCCTACACAGGAGGTGGGTATCATTTCTACACAGGAGGTGGGAATCATTTCTACACAGGAGGTGGGTATCATTCCTACAAAGGAGGTGGGTATCATTCCTACACAGGAGGTGGGTATCATTCCTACACAGGAGGTGGGTATCATTCCTACACAGGAGGTGGGTATCATTCCTACACAGGAGGTGGGTATCATTTCTACACAGGAGGTGGGTATCATTTCTACACAGGAGGTGGGTATATAAGATTTTAGAGAGCATCCAATATTATCCTGGTCCAATATTATCCTGGTCGCAGATCTGTTATTTAAAGAGATCACCCAATATTAGCCTGGTCACAGATCTGTTATATAAAGAGATCACCCAATATTAGCCTGGTCGCAGATCTGTTTGTGCTGTCAAGTCAACTGACTCTTTAGCGAACCCGAGGACAGGGTAAGACTGTTCCCGCATTGGGAAGAGAGCAGCGTGGGGCCGTGAGGAAATAATCAGACTGGGGGTGAGACACTCTGGAAGAAACCTGGGCCGAGGTTTGAGGCCCCCCCCCCGGAATTTATTTCCTTCTTAATGCGTTTGAGCCAATCAGTTGTGTTGTGACAAGGTAGGGGTGGTATACAGAAGATAGCCCTATTTGATTAAAGACCAAGTCCATATTATGGCAAGAACAGCTCAAATAAGCAGAGAAACAACAGTCCATGAAGGTCAATCATTTCAAGAACTGTTTATGTTTCTTCAAGTGCAGTTGCAAAAACCATCAAGCGCGAAAATGAAACTGTCTCTCATGAGGACCACCACAGGAAAGGAAGACCCAGAGTTACCTCTGCTGCAGAGGATAAGTTCATTAGAGTGAACGGCACCTCAGATTGCAGCACAAATAAATGCTTCACAGAGTTCAAGTAACAGACACATCTTAACATCAACCGTTCAGAGACTGGGTGAATCAGGCCTTCATGGTTGAATTGCTGCGAAGAAACCACTATTAAAGGATACCAGTAAAGAGAAGAGACTTGCTTGGACCAAGAAACATGAGCAATGAACATTAGACCGGTGGAAATCTGTACTTTGGTCTAATGAGTCAAAATTTGAAATTTTTGGTTCCAACTGCCGTGTCTTTGTGAGATGTAGAGTAAGTGAACGGATGATCTCCACATGTGTGGTTCCCACCGTGAAGCATGGAGGAGGAGGTGTGATGGTGTGGGGGTGCTTTGCTGGTGACACTGTCAGTGATTTACTTATAATTCAAGGCACACTTAACCAGCATGGCTACCACAGCATTCTGCAGCGATACGCCATCCCATCTGGTTTGCGCTTAGTGGTGTTTTTCAACAGGACAATGACCCAACACACCTCCAGGCTGTGTAAGGGCTATTTGACCAAGAAGAAGAGTGATGGAGTGCTGCATCAGATGACCTGGCCTCCACAATCACCCGACCTCAACCCTATTGAGATGGTTTGGGATGAGTTGGACCGCAGAGTGAAGGAAAAGCAGCCAACAAGTGCTCAGCATATGTGGGATCTCCTTCAAGACTGTTGGAAAAACATTCCAGGTGAAGCTGGTTGAGAGAATGCCAAGAGTGTGCAAAGCTGTCATCAAGTCAAAGGGTGGCTATTTGAAGTATCTCAAATATAAAATATACTTTGATTTGTTTATCACTTTCTTGGTTACTACATCATTCCATGTGTTATTTCATAGTTTTGATGTTATCACTATCATTCTACATCGTAGAAAATAGTAAAAAATAAAGAAAAACCCTTGAATGAGTTTGTGTGTCTAAACGTTTGACTGGTACTGTACATCACACCACATAAAGAGAGACCTAAGACAGCAACACAGTATGGTAGCAACACATGAAAACACAACATGGCAGCAGCACACCATGGTAACTGCACAACATGGTAACTGCACAAAACATGGTACAAACATTATTGGGCACAGACAACAGCACAAAGGGCAAGAAGGAAGAGACAACAATACATCACGCGAAGCAGCCACAACTGTCAGTAAGAGTGTCCATGATTGAGTCTTTGAATGAAGGTGAATTGATGAGACCAGGTAGAGAACTGACTCTTTACATCGTCCTCTTACGCGTTTGTGTGTGCGTGTTTGTGTGCATCTTTGTGTGTGTGTGAGCAGGGTGACATGGACGAGGACAGTATGAGGAAGAGAAAGGACATGTTTAATGGAGGCCCCGACCCAACCTCCAATGTGAAGGCTACCGTGCTACAGAAGGAGGTGAGTAATGTAGAGGACAGTATGTGTGTTAGTCTGTCTCTCTCTCTCTGTGTGTTCTGTGTGTGTGTGTGTGTGTGTGTGTGTGTGTGTGTGTGTGTGTGAGTGAGTGAGTGAGTGAGTGAGTGAGTGAGTGAGTGAGTGAGTGAGTGAGTGAGTGAGTGAGTGAGTGAGTGAGTGAGTGAGTGAGTGAGTGAGTGAGTGAGTGAGTGAGTGAGTGAGTGTGAGAGAGAGATGCCGGACAAAAGTCCATTTTAAAACCGTCCCACTGCTCCTGTCGTGTCTACAGACATCCCCAAACAAACACAAAGCGACTCTCGGAGGATGCTGCACAACTGGTAACTCCTTCAGATCAGTCAGTCAGTCAGTCAGGTGGCTGCCGACAGAGACTTCAGGTCTCCTTCAGATCAGTCAGTCAGTCAGTCAGTCAGGTGGCTGCCGACAGAGTCTTCAGGTCTCCTTCAGATCAGTCAGTCAGTCAGGTGGCTGCCGGCAGAGACTTCAGGTCTCCTTCAGATCAGTCAGTCAGTCAGTCAGTCAGGTGGCTGCCGACAGAGACTTCAGGTCTCCTTCAGATCAGTCAGTCAGTCAGTCAGTCAGGTGGCTGCCGACAGAGACTTCAGGTCTCCTTCAGATCAGTCAGTCAGTCAGGTGGCTGCCGGCAGAGACTTCAGGTCTCCTTCAGATCAGTCAGTCAGTCAGTCAGTCAGGTGGCTGCTGACAGAGACTTCAGGTCTCCTTCAGATCAGTCAGTCAGGTGGCTGCTGACAGAGACTTCAGGTCTCCTTCAGTCAGTCAGTCAGGTGGCTGCTGACAGAGTCTTCAGGTCTCCTTCAGATCAGTCAGTCAGGTGGCTGCTGACAGAGTCTTCAGGTCTCCTTCAGATCAGTCAGTCAGGTGGCTGCTGACAGAGTCTTCAGGTCTCCTTCAGATCAGTCAGTCAGGTGGCTGACGGGCAGAGTCTTCAGGTCTCCTTCAGATCAGTCAGTCAGTCAGTCAGTCAGTCAGGTGGCTGCTGACAGAGTCTTCAGGTCTCCTTCAGATCAGTCAGTCAGGTGGCTGCCGACAGAGTCTTCAGGTCTACTTCAGATCAGTCAGTCAGTCAGGTGGCTGCCGGCAGAGACTTCAGGTCTCCTTCAGATCAGTCAGTCAGTCAGGTGGCTGCTGACAGAGAATAATGAGGCTCTCAGGAACCCCGGGTCGGTACCTCTCAATAGAACTACTGTTTCATTCTGTAGTTTACACCGTGAGGCTCTCAGGAAACCCGGGTCGATACCTCTCAATAGAACTTCCTCTTCATTCTGTAGTTTACACCGTGAGGCTCTCAGGAAACCAGGGTCGGTACCTCTCATTAGAACTACTGCTTCATTCTGTAGTTTACACCGTGAGGCTCTCAGGAAACCCGGGTCGGTACCTCTCAATAGAACTACTGCTTCATTCTGTAGTTTACACCGTGAGGCTCTCAGACCGTGAGGCTCTCGGGAAACCCGGGTCGGTACCTCTCAATAGAACTACTGCTTCATTCTGTAGTTTACACCGTGAGGCTCTCAGGAACCCCGGGTTGGTACCTCTCATTAGAACTTCTGCTTCACTCTGTAGTTTACACCGTGAGGCTCTCAGGAACCCCGGGTTGGTACCTCTCATTAGAACTTCTGCTTCACTCTGTAGTTCATAGAGGAATGTTGCAGTGATATGTAGATTCATTGTCACATTTCCCCCTTTTTTCCCCCCCAGAAATTAGACCTTTAACCCTGAATTAACCCTGTCAGTCCTGAGACCCGCAAAAATCGGCTTTTCATTTCTCTGACTTTCTTTTATCTGCATGTTCAGCCGTATTATTTAACAATGAAGTGTTCTACCGTTTTCTGTGGGGACACAGGACGTTTTTTATTCCATAAAATTAATATATATTGTGAAAGGCCGTATACTATTCACTAACAAGATCCTAAGCGGGACTCAGAGATGTGACTTCATCAACAACAACAACAGGAAACTGTAATGGGTGTTTCAACTCTCCCCCGGGGCAGTACAAACAAAGGTCAGGGTAATGGCTATCCAAACCAACTAGCAGTTAGTACCAAACACAAAACACAACAACTTGAGACGAATCTTTAACAGGGAATCATGGTGCTGTGGAATTCTCCTCAGGCTTGTAATCACTCTGCCCCCTCAGTCGGGTCCTTAAGAGACGTGGTTGAGTGGTAAAACACTACACTGTGTTTATAAACACTGATCACTCTGCCCCCTCAGTCGGGTCCTTAAGAGACATGGTTGAGTGGTAAAACACTACACTGTGTTTATAAACACTGATCACTCTGCCCCCTCAGTCGGGTCCTTAAGAGACGTGGTTGAGTGGTAAAACACTACACTGTGTTTATAAACACTGATCACTCTGCCCCCTCAGTCGGGTCCTTAAGAGATGTGGTTGAGTGGTAAAACACTACACTGTGTTTATAAACACTGATCACTCTGCCCCCTCAGTCGGGTCCTTAAGAGACATGGTTGAGTGGTAAAACACTACACTGTGTTTATAAACACTGATCACTCTGCCCCCTCAGTCGGGTCCTTAAGAGACGTGGTTGAGTGGTAAAACACTACACTGTGTTTATAAACACTGATCACTCTGCCCCCTCAGTCGGGTCCTTAAGAGACATGGTTGAGTGGTAAAACACTACACTGTGTTTATAAACACTGATCACTCTGCCCCCTCAGTCGGGTCCTTAAGAGACATGGTTGAGTGGTAAAACACTACACTGTGTTTATAAACACTGTCATGGGCCAGTCAGCCATTGATTGAGTGGTGACCCAGGACATATTTTATTCCATAAAAATAATATATATATATCTATCAATCAATAACACAAAATGCAATAATGGAAATAAACAGACGACTACATAAACGTAATGTAGACAAGGGAATTACATGTCAAAACAAAGTGTACACATTAAGAGACGTGGTTGAGTGGTAAAACATTCACATATACAAAGCTCCCCAACAGGAGACGGGGGTTTATTCGCTGGTTCTACCGCCTGTATCACCCTCTCAGGAAGTTGTCATAACCACTTCCTGTCTCTCTCTGCAGGTGGGCCTTTTGAGTGGGATCTGTCTGATCGTAGGAACCATGATCGGCTCTGGCATCTTCATCTCCCCCAAGGCAGTGCTGCTGGAAACGGGAGCCGTAGGACCGTGTCTGTGTGTCTGGGCCGCCTGCGGGGTGCTGGCTACACTGGGTGAGGACACACACACACACACACACACACACACACACACACACACACACACACACACACACACACACACACACACACACACACACACACACACACACACACACACACACACACACACACACACACACACACACACACACACACACACACACACACACACACACACACACACACACACACACACACACACACACACACACACACACACACACACACACACACACACACACACACACACACACACACACACACACACACACACACACACACACACACACACACACACACACACACACACACACACACACACACACACACACACACACACACACACACACACACACACACACACACACACACACACACACACACACACACACACACACACACACACACACACACACACACACACACACACACACACACACACACACACACACACACACACACACACACACACACACACACACACACACACACACACACACACACACACACACACACACACACACACACACACACACACACACACACACACACACACACACACACACACACACACACACACACACACACACACACACACACACACACACACACACACACACACACACACACACACACACACACACACACACACACACACACACACACACACACACACACACACACACACACACACACACACACACACACACACACACACACACACACACACACACACACACACACACACACACACACACACACACACACACACACACACACACACACACACACACACACACACACACACACACACACACACACACACACACACACACACACACACACACACACACACACACACACACACACACACACACACACACACACACACACACACACACACACACACACACACACACACACACACACACACACACACACACACACACACACACACACACACACACACACACACACACACACACACACACACACACACACACACACACACACACACACACACACACACACACACACACACACACACACACACACACACACACACACACACACACACACACACACCTGTCCTGTCCTGTCCTGTCCTGTCCTGTCCTGTCCTGGGTAATCTCTAACCAGACACTAAATGACACCATAAACTGAGATAGATTACCTGACTAACCCTGTCCTGGGTAATCTCTAACCAGTCACTAGTGGTGGGAAAGAATGATAGGAATCTCTTAAATCAGGAATGATCAAAGTGAGAAGGGCTCCGTGTGAGAAGGGCTCGGTGTGAGAAGGGCTCGGTGTGAGAAGGGCTCCGTGTGAGAAGGGCCCCGTGTGAGAAGGGCTCGGTGTGAGAAGGACTCTGTGTGAGAAGGGCCCCGTGTGAGAAGGGCTCCGTGTGAGAAGGGCCCTGTGTGAGAAGGACTCTGTGTGAGAAGGGCTCTGTGTGAGAAGGGCTCCGTGTGAGAAGGGCTCTGTGTGAGAAGGGCCCCGTGTGAGAAGGGCTCCGTGTGAGAAGGGCTCCGTGTGAGAAGGGCTCGGTGTGAGAAGGACTCGGTGTGAGAAGGGCTCCGTGTGAGAAGGGCTCCGTGTGAGAAGGGCTCCGTGTGAGAAGGGCTCCGTGTGAGAAGGGCTCGGTGTGAGAAGGACTCGGTGTGAGAAGGGCTCCGTGTGAGAAGGGCTCTCCGTGTGAGAAGGACTCCGTGTGAGAAGGGCTCCGTGTGAGAAGGGCTCCGTGTGAGAAGGGCTCCGTGTGAGAAGGGCTCCGTGTGAGAAGGGCTCCGTGTGAGAAGGGCTCCGTGTGAGAAGGGCTCGGTGTGAGAAGGGCTCGGTGTGAGAAGGGCTCTGTGTGAGAAGGGCTCGGTGTGAGAAGGGCTCTGTGTGAGAAGGGCTCCGTGTGAGAAGGGCTCCGTGTGAGAAAGGCTCCGTGTGAGAAGGGCTCCGTGTGAGAAGGGCTCCGTGTGAGAAGGGCTCGGTGTGAGAAGGGCCCGGTGTGAGAAGGGCTCCGTGTGAGAAGGGCTCGGTGTGAGAAGGACTCGGTGTGAGAAGGGCTCCGTGTGAGAAGGGCTCTCCGTGTGAGAAGGACTCCGTGTGAGAAGGGCTCCGTGTGAGAAGGGCTCCGTGTGAGAAGGGCTCCGTGTGAGAAGGGCTCCGTGTGAGAAGGGCTCCGTGTGAGAAGGGCTCCGTGTGAGAAGGGCTCGGTGTGAGAAGGGCTCGGTGTGAGAAGGGCTCTGTGTGAGAAGGGCTCGGTGTGAGAAGGGCTCTGTGTGAGAAGGGCTCTGTGTGAGAAGGGCTCCGTGTGAGAAAGGCTCCGTGTGAGAAGGGCTCCGTGTGAGAAGGGCTCCGTGTGAGAAGGGCTCGGTGTGAGAAGGGCCCGGTGTGAGAAGGGCTCTGTGTGAGAAGGGCTCTGTGTGAGAAGGGCTCTGTGTGAGAAGGGCTCGGTGTGAGAAGGGCTCGGTGTGAGAAGGGCTCGGTGTGAGAAGGGCTCCGTGTGAGAAGGGCTCCGTGTGAGAAGGGCTCCGTGTGAGAAGGGCTCCGTGTGAGAAGGGCTCCGTGTGAGAAGGGCTCGGTGTGAGAAGGGCTCCGTGTGAGAAGGGCTCGGTGTGAGAAGGGCCCGGTGTGAGAAGGGCTCTGTGTGAGAAGGGCTCTGTGTGAGAAGGGCTCTGTGTGAGAAGGGCTCTGTGTGAGAAGGGCTCTGTGTGAGAAGGGCTCTGTGTGAGAAGGACTCTGTGTGAGAAGGGCTCTGTGTGAGAAGGGCTCTGTGTGAGAAGGGCTCTGTGTGAGAAGGACTCGGTGTGAGAAGGGCTCAGTGTGAGAAGGGCTCAGTGTGAGAAGGGCTCCGTGTGAGAAGGGCCCCGTGTGAGAAGGGCTCCGTGTGAGAAGGGCTCCGTGTGAGAAGGGCTCCGTGTGAGAAGGGCTCCGTGTGAGAAGGGCTCGGTGTGAGAAGGGCCCGGTGTGAGAAGGGCTCTGTGTGAGAAGGGCTCTGTGTGAGAAGGGCTCTGTGTGAGAAGGGCTCTGTGTGAGAAGGGCTCTGTGTGAGAAGGGCTCTGTGTGAGAAGGGCCCCGTGTGAGAAGGGCTCGGTGTGAGAAGGGCTCGGTGTGAGAAGGGCTCGGTGTGAGAAGGGCTCTGTGTGAGAAGGGCTCTATGTGAGAAGGGCTCTGTGTGAGATGGGCTCTGTGTGAGATGGGCTCTGTGTGAGAAGGGCTCGGTGTGAGAAGGGCCCCGTGTGAGAAGGGCTCGGTGTGAGAAGGGCTCTTTGTGAGAAGGGCTCTTTGTGAGAAGGACTCTGTGTGAGAAGGACTGGAGCTTCATCCCAGATGGCATCCTAATCCTATGGGCCTGGTCCTACTACCCCATAGGGCTCTGGTCTAAAGTAGTGCACTATATAGGGAATAGGGTTCCATAGGGCTCTGGTCTAAAGTAGTGCACTATAAAGGGAATAGGGTTCCATAGGGCTCTGGTCTAAAGTAGTGCACTATATAGGGAATAGGGTGTCATAGGGCTCTGGTCTAAAGTAGTGCACTATAAAGGGAATAGGGTGTCATAGGGCTCTGGTCTAAAGTAGTGCACTATATAGGGAATAGGGTGCCATAGGGCTCTGGTCTAAAGTAGTGCACTATATAGGGAATAGGGTGTCATAGGGCTCTGGTCTAAAGTAGTGCACTATATAGGGAATAGGGTGCCATAGGGCTCTGGTCTAAAGTAGTACACTATATAGGGAATAGGGTTCCATTTGGGAGGCATGCTGACTGTGAGAAGGATTGTGTCGGTGTGTTCAATCCCCCCACACCAGTAAACAGGGACATGGACATAGTGCACCTAACATGAACCCCGCTGATGTATTAAGAGTCTAGGAGGGAATTGCTCTCCCAACATGAACCCTGCTGAGTTATTAAGAGTCTAGGAGGGAATTGCTCTCCCAACATGAACCCTGCTGAGTTAAGAGTCTAGGAGGGAATTCCTCTCTCGACATGAACCCTGCTCATTTATTAAGAGTCTAGGAGGGAATTCCTCTCCTAACATGAACCCTCCTGATTTATTAAGAGTCTAGGAGGGAATTCCTCTCCCAACATGAATCCTGCTGATTTATTAAGAGTCTAGGAGGGAATTCCTCTCCCAACATGAACCCTGCTGATTTATTAAGAGTCTAGGAGGGAATTCCTCTCCCAACATGAACCCTGCTCATTTATTAAGAGTCTAGGAGGGAATTCCTCTCCTAACATGAACCCTGCTGATTTATTAAGTCTTGGAGGGAATTCCTCTCCCAACATGAACCCTGCTTATTTATTAAGAGTCTAGGAGGGAATTCCTCTCCTAACATGAACCCTCCTGATTTATTAAGAGTCTAGGAGGGAATTCCTCTCCCAACATGAATCCTGCTGATTTATTAAGAGTCTATGAGGGAATTCCTCTCCCAACATGAACCCTGCTGATTTATTAAGAGTCTAGGAGGGAATTCTTCTCCCAACATGAACCCTGCTCATTTATTAAGAGTCTAGGAGGGAATTCCTCTCCCAACATGAACCCTGCTCATTTATTAAGAGTCTAGGAGGGAATTCCTCTCCTAACATGAACCCTGCTGATTTATTAAGTCTTGGAGGGAATTCCTCTCCCAACATGAACCCTGCTTATTTATTAAGAGTCTAGGAGGGAATTCCTCTCCTAACATGAACCCTCCTGATTTATTAAGAGTCTAGGAGGGAATTCCTCTCCCAACATGAATCCTGCTGATTTATTAAGAGTCTAGGAGGGAATTCCTCTCCCAACATGAACCCTGCTGATTTATTAAGAGTCTAGGAGGGAATTCTTCTCCCAACATGAACCCTGCTCATTTATTAAGAGTCTAGGAGGGAATTCCTCTCCTAACATGAACCCTGCTGATTTATTAAGTCTTGGAGGGAATTCCTCTCCCAACATGAACCCTGCTTATTTATTAAGAGTCTAGGAGGGAATTCCTCTCCTAACATGAACCCTCCTGATTTATTACGAGTCTAGGAGGGAATGCCTCTCCCAACATGAACCCTGCTGAGTTATTAAGATACTAGGAGGGAATTCCTCTCCCAACATGAACCCTGCTGATTTATTACGTGTCTAGTAGGGAATCCCTCTCCCAACATGAATCCCTCTGATTTATTAAGAGTCTAGGAGGGAATTCCTCTCCTAACATGAACCCTGCTGATTTATTAAGAGTCTAGGAGGGAATTCCTCTCCCAACATGAACCCTGCTGATTTATTAAGAGTCTAGGAGGGAATTCCTCTCCCAGTCTGGGTCAGCTAATCTCAGCAGCCAGAAACAAATTTCTGACCAGCTACTGGTTAACGTCTGTCACTAGTGCAGGGCTGTTATACTCAAATCCCAGAGCACAGTGTCTACAGGTTTTCACTCTTTAGATGCACTTGATTGATCAATTAAGGTCATCAACTACTTAGGAACTTCCTCACCTGGTTGTCGAGGTCTTATTTGATTAGTTAGGAACTCCCCTCACCTGGTTGTCTAGGTCTTAATTGATTAGTTAGGAACTCACCTGGTTGTCTAGGTCTTATTTGATTAGTTAGGAACGCCCCTCACCTGGTTTTCGAGGTCTTAATTGATTAGTTAGGAACTCCCCTCACCTGATTGTCTAGGTCTTATTTGATTAGTTAGGAACTCACCTGGTTGTCTAGGTCTTAATTGATTAGTTAGGAACTCCCCTCACCTGGTTGTCGAGGTCTTAATTGATTAATTAGGAACTCCACTCACCTGGTTGACTCTTTCTTAATTGATTAGTTACGAACTCCCCTCACCTGGTTGTCGAGATCTTAATTGATTAGTTAGGAACTCCCCTCACCTGGTTGTCGAGGTCTTAATTGATTAGTTAGGAACTCCCCTCACCTTGTTGTCTAGGTCTTAATTGATTAGTTAGGAACTCCCTTAGTTGTCTAGGTCTTAATTGATTAGTTAGGAACTCCCCTCACCTGGTTATCTAGGTCTTAATTGATTAGTTAGGAACTCCCCTCACCTGGTTATCTAGGTCTTAATTGATTAGTTAGGAACTCACCTGGTTGTCTAGGTCTTAATTGATTAGTTAGGAACTCACCTGGTTGTCTAGGTCTTAATTGATTAGTTAGGAACTCACCTCACCTGGTTGTCGAGGTCTTAATTGATTAGTTAGGAACTACCCTCACCTTGTTGTCTAGGTCTTAATTGATTAGTTAGGAACTCCCTTAGTTGTCTAGGTCTTAATTGATTAGTTAGGAACTCCCCTCACCTGGTTGTCTAGGTCTTAATTGATTAGTTAGGAACTCACCTCACCTGGTTGTCGAGGTCTTAATTGATTAGTTAGGAACTACCCTCACCTGGTTATCTAGGTCTTAATTGATTAGTTAGGAACTCACCTGGTTGTCTAGGTCTTAATTGATTAGTTAGGAACTCACCTCACCTGGTTGTCGAGGTCTTAATTGATTAGTTAGGAACTACCCTCACCTGGTTATCTAGGTCTTAATTGATTAGTTAGGAACTCCCCTCGCCTGGTTATCTAGGTCTTAATTGATTAGTTAGGAACTCACCTGGTTGTCTAGGTCTTAATTGATTAGTTAGGAACTCACCTGGTTGTCTAGGTTTTAATTGATTAGTTAGGAACTCACCTGGTTGTCTAGGTTTTAATTGATTAGTTAGGAACTCACCTGGTTGTCTAGATCTTGATTGATTAGTTAGGAACTCACCTGGTTGTCTAGGTGTTCGTTGATTAGTTAGGAACTCCCCTGGTTGTCTAGGTCCTAATTGATTAGTTAGGAACTCTGGTTGTCTAGGTCTTAATTGATTAGTGAAGCACACATTATTGGAAATGTTCCTGTACATGTGTGACATCAGAGTAAAGTAAGTGGACTCTATATGTGTGTCTAGGTCATTACGCACCATTAGACATGCACCTGTCTGGGGAGTGGACATGTCTGTTTATTTTTGTACCATTGCTATGGTCTAATGTTTCTATGCCCTAATGTGAAACTAAACTAAAATTAGTGCAAGGCAAAAAGATAAGGGTGGCTAAATGCCAGAGGGGATGAATCATTAGCATAAAGAGGAGTTACTATGTGTGTGATGTAAGGATGAAACCTGTATAAAAAGTGTGTGCCAAGGCTGGAGAGGGAGTTGCTTCATTAACCAGCTCAGCTTATATTACTTTGTAATAAAGTCTAATTGAACTCACAGGCTCTGGTATTTGGGAAATATTATTGACAGAATATTTCCACGCCAAGATCTGGATGTCTAGGTCTTAATTGATTAGTTCGGAACTCACCTGGTTGTCTAGGTCTTAATTGATTAGTTCGGAACTCACCTGGTTGTCTAGGTCTTAATTGACTAGTTAGGAACTCACCTGGTTGTCTAGGTCTTAATTGATTAGTTCGGAACTCACCTGGTTTTCTAGGTCTTAATTGATTAGTTAGGAACTCACCTGGTTGTCTAGATCTTAATTGACTAGTTAGGAACTCATCTGGTTGTCTAGATCTTAATTGATTAGTTAGGAACTCACCTGGTTGTCTAGGTATTAATTGACTAGTTAGGAACTCACCTGGTTGTCTAGGTATTAATTGACTAGTTAGGAACTCACCTGGTTGTCTAGGTATTAATTGATTAGTTAGGAACTCACCTGGTTGTCTAGGTCTTAATTGATTAGTTAGGAACTCACTTGGTTGTCTAGGTCTTAATTGATTAGTTAGGAACTCACCTGGTTGTCTAGGTCTTAATTTACTAGTTAGGAACTCACCTGGTTGTCTAGGTCTTAATTTACTAGTTAGGAACTCACATGGTTGTCTAGGTCTTAATTGATTAGTTAGGAACTCACCTGGTTGTCTAGGTTTTAATTGATTCGTTAGAAACTCACTTGGTTGTCTATGTCTTAATTGATTAGTTAAGAACTCACCTGGTTGTCTAGTGTCAACTAACTGTCTGTCTCTGAGCCTGCCTGTCTGCTTGCAGGGGCGCTGTGCTACGCGGAGCTGGGCACCATGATCACTAAGTCTGGAGGGGAATACGTGTACCTGATGGAGGCCTATGGGTCAGTGATGGCCTACCTCTACTCATGGAGCACGATCATGGTCCTTCAGCCATCCGCCTTCGCCATCATCGCCCTAAGCTTCGCAGAGTACACCTCCACGCCGTTCTACCCAGGATGCACTCCTCCCATTGTGGTCACCAAGTGCCTGGCTGTAGTGTGCATATGTGAGTGTGAATTCTTCTTGAATTATGAAAAATCCTAATAGAAAACAATTGGCATGCACTTCCTGAATGGACTGAATTAAAACCATGGCTCTATCTAAATGTTCTTTCCTTGCATCCAATCATATTGGAGGAGAAGATCCAAGGTCCCTCCCCTCTAACCTTCTTCTCCAATTACTTTTCAGAAGAGAGGATGCCTGGGATCGAGAAAATATAAATTTTTAAAAAGTCATGACTTAATCCCCACCGTCCTCTTCCTGCCTTTTGTTCTTCTCCTCCTCCTCTTCCACTTTTCTCCTCCTCTTCCCCGTCTCCTCCTTCTCTTCCTCCCACCTCCTCCTCTTCCTGCCTTGTGTTCTCCTCCTCCTCCTCTTCCTCGTTTCTCCTCCTCTTCCCCTTTTCTCCTCCTTCTCTTCCTCCCGCCTCCTGCCACCGCCTCCTGCTCCTCTATTATCATAGATGCCATCAACTGTTGTTGTTCACTTGAGCTCTTAACCCCTAAACTGTTCACCAGACTCTTAACCCCTAAACTGTAGACTCTTAACCCCTAAACTGCTCACCAGACTCTTAACCCCTAAACTGTTCACCAGACTCTTAACCCCTAAACTGTTCACCAGACTCTTAACCCCTAAACTGTTCACCAGACTCTTAACCCCTAAACTGCTCACCAGACTCTTAACCCCTAAACTGTTCACCAGACTCTTAACCCCTAAACTGTTCACCAGACTCTTAACCCCTAAACTGCTCACCAGACTCTTAACCCCTAAACTGCTCACCAGACTCTTAACCCCTAAACTCCTCACCAGACTCTTAACCCCTAAACTGTTCACCAGACTCTTAACCCCTAAACTGTTCACCAGACTCTTAACCCCTAAACTGCTCACCAGGCTCTTAACCCCTAAACTGTTCACCAGACTCTTAACCCCTAAACTGTTCACCAGACTCTTAACCCCTAAACTGCTCACCAGACTCTTAACCCCTAAACTGCTCACCAGACTCTTAACCCCTAAACTGTTCACCAGACTCTTAACCCCTAAACTGCTCACCAGACTCTTAACCCCTAAACTGCTCACCAGACTCTTAACCCCTAAACTGTTCACCAGACTCTTAACCCCTAAACTGCTCACCAGACTCTTAACCCCTAAACTGCTCACCAGACTCTTAACCCCTAAACTGCTCACCAGGCTCTTAACCCCTAGACTGCTCACCAGGATCTTAACCCCTAGACTGCTCACCAGGCTCTTAACCCCTAAACTGCTCACCAGGCTCTTAACCCCTAAACTCCTCACCAGGCTCTTAACCCCTAGACTGCTCACCAGGCTCTTAACCCCTAGACTCCTCACCAGGCTCTTAACCCCTAAACTGCTCACCAGGCTCTTAACCCCTAAACTGCTCACCAGACTCTTAACCCCTAAACTGCTCACCAGACTCTTAACCCCTAAACTGTTCACCAGACTCTTAACCCCTAAACTGCTCACCAGCCTCTTAACCCCTAAACTGTTCACCAGCCTCTTAACCCCTAAACTGCTCACCAGACTCTTAACCCCTAAACTGTTCACCAGACTCTTAACCCCTAAACTGCTCACCAGACTCTTAACCCCTAAACTGCTCACCAGACTCTTAACCCCTAAACTGTTCACCAGACTCTTAACCCCTAAACTGCTCACCAGACTCTTAACCCCTAAACTGCTCACCAGACTCTTAACCCCTAAACTGTTCACCAGACTCTTAACCCCTAAACTGCTCACCAGACTCTTAACCCCTAAACTGTTCACCAGACTCTTAACCCCTAAACTGCTCACCAGACTCTTAACCCCTAAACTCCTCACCAGACTCTTAACCCCTAAACTGTTCACCAGACTATTAACCCCTAAACTGTTCACCAGACTCTTAACCCCTAAACTGCTCACCAGACTCTTAACCCCTAAACTGTTCACCAGACTCTTAACCCCTAAACTGCTCCCCAGACTCTTAACCCCTAAACTGCTCACCAGACTCTTAACCCCTAAACTGCTCCCCAGACTCTTAACCCCTAAACTGCTCACCAGACTCTTAACCCCTAAACTGCTCCCCAGACTCTTAACCCCTAAACTGCTCCCCAGACTCTTAACCCCTAAACTGCTCACCAGACTCTTAACCCCTAAACTGTTCACCAGACTCTTAACCCCTAAACTGCTCACCAGACTCTTAACCCCTAAACTGCTCACCAGACTCTTAACCCCTAAACTGCTCACCAGACTCTTAACCCCTAAACTGCTCACCAGACTCTTAACCCCTAAACTGCTCACCAGACTCTTAACCCCTAAACTGCTCCCCAGACTCTTAACCCCTAAACTGTTCACCAGACTATTAACCCCTAAACTGCTCACCAGACTCTTAACCCCTAAACTGCTCACCAGACTCTTAACCCCTAAACTGCTCCCCAGACTCTTAACCCCTAAACTGCTCCCCAGACTCTTAACCCCTAAACTGCTCACCAGACTCTTAACCCCTAAACTGTTCACCAGACTCTTAACCCCTAAACTGCTCACCAGACTCTTAACCCCTAAACTGCTCACCAGACTCTTAACCCCTAAACTGCTCACCAGACTCTTAACCCCTAAACTGCTCACCAGACTCTTAACCCCTAAACTGCTCACCAGACTCTTAACCCCTAAACTGCTCACCAGACTCTTAACCCCTAAACTGCTCACCAGACTCTTAACCCCTAAACTGTTCACCAGGCTCTTAACCCCTAAACTGTTCACCAGACTCTTAACCCCTAAACTGTTCACCAGACTCTTAACCCCTAAACTGCTCACCAGACTCTTAACCCCTAAACTGCTCACCAGACTCTTAACCCCTAAACTGCTCACCAGACTCTTAACCCCTAAACTGCTCACCAGACTCTTAACCCCTAAACTGCTCACCAGACTCTTAACCCCTAAACTGTTCACCAGACTCTTAACCCCTAAACTGCTCACCAGACTCTTAACCCTTAAACTGTTCACCAGACTCTTAACCCCTAAACTGCTCACCAGACTCTTAACCCTTAAACTGTTCACCAGACTCTTAACCCCTAAACTGCTCACCAGACTCTTAACCCCTAAACTGCTCACCAGACTCCTAACCCCTAAACTCCTCACCAGACTCTTAACCCCTAAACTACTCCCCAGACTCTTATCCCCTAAACTACTCCCCAGACTCTTATCCCCTAAACTGCTCACCAGACTCTTAACCCCTAAACTGTTCACCAGACTCTTAACCCCTAAACTGCTCACCAGACTCTTAACCCCTAAACTGCTCACCAGACTCTTAACCCCTAAACTGCTCACCAGACTCTTAACCCCTAAACTGCTCACCAGACTCTTAACCCCTAAACTGCTCACCAGACTCTAAACCCCTAAACTGCTCACCAGACTCTTAACCCCTAAACTGCTCACCAGACTCTTAACCCCTAAACTGCTCACCAGACTCTTAACCCCTAAACTGCTCACCAGACTCTTAACCCCTAAACTGCTCACTAGATTCTTAACCCCTAAACTGCTCACCAGGCTCTTAACCCCTAAACTGCTCACCAGACTCTTAACCCCTAAACTGCTCACCAGACTCTTAACCCCTAAACTGCTCACCAGACTCTTAACCCCTAAACTCCTCACTAGACTCTTAACCCCTAGACTGCTCACCAGACTCTTAACCCCTAAACTGTTCACCAGACTCTTAACCCCTAAACTGCTCACCAGACTCTTAACCCCTAAACTGCTCACCAGACTCTTAACCCCTAAACTGCTCACCAGACTCTTAACCCCTAAACTGCTCACCAGACTATTAACCCCTAAACTGTTCACCAGACTCTTAACCCCTATACTGCTCACCAGACTCTTAACCCCTAAACTGCTCACCAGGCTCTTAACCCCTAAACTGTTCACCAGACTCTTAACCCCTAAACTGCTCACCAGACTCTTAACCCCTAAACTGTTCACCAGACTCTTAACCCCTAAACTGCTCACCAGACTCTTAACCCCTAAACTGCTCACCAGACTCTTAACCCCTAAACTGTTCACCAGACTCTTAACCCCTAAACTGCTCACCAGACTCTTAACCCCTAAACTGCTCACCAGACTCTTAACCCCTAAACTGCTCACCAGACTCTTAACCCCTAAACTGCTCACCAGACTCTTAACCCCTAAACTGCTCACCAGACTCTTAACCCCTAAACTGTTCACCAGACTCTTAACCCCTAAACTGCTCACCAGACTCTTAACCCCTAAACTGCTCACCAGACTCTTAACCCCTAAACTCCTCACTAGACTCTTAACCCCTAAACTGCTCACCAGACTCTTAACCCCTAAACTGCTCACCAGACTCTTAACCCCTAAACTGCTCACTAGATTCTTAACCCCTAAACTGTTCACCAGACTCTTAACCCCTAAACTCCTCACTAGACTCTTAACCCCTAAACTGTTCACCAGACTCTTAACCCCTAAACTGCTCACCAGACTCTTAACCCCTAAACTGCTCACCAGACTCTTAACCCCTAAACTGTTCACCAGACTCTTAACCCCTAAACTCCTCACTAGACTCTTAACCCCTAAACTGTTCACCAGACTCTTAACCCCTAAACTGCTCACCAGACTCTTAACCCCTAAACTGCTCACTAGATTCTTAACCCCTAAACTGTTCACCAGACTCTTAACCCCTAAACTCCTCACTAGACTCTTAACCCCTAAACTGTTCACCAGACTCTTAACCCCTAAACTGCTCACCAGACTCTTAACCCCTAAACTGCTCACCAGACTCTTAACCCCTAAACTGTTCACCAGACTCTTAACCCCTAAACTGCTCACCAGACTCTTAACCCCTAAACTCCTCACTAGATTCTTAACCCCTAAACTGCTCACCAGACTCTTAACCCCTAAACTGCTCACCAGACTCTTAACCCCTAAACTGCTCACCAGACTCTTAACCCCTAAACTCCTCACTAGACTCTTAACCCCTAGACTGCTCACCAGACTCTTAACCCCTAAACTGCTCACCAGACTCTTAACCCCTAAACTGTTCACCAGACTCTTAACCCCTAAACTGCTCACCAGACTCTTAACCCCTAAACTGCTCACCAGACTCTTAACCCCTAAACTGTTCACCAGACTCTTAACCCCTAAACTGTTCACCAGACTCTTAACCCCTAAACTGCTCACCAGACTCTTAACCCCTAAAATGCTCACCAGACTCTTAACCCCTAAACTGCTCACCAGACTCTTAACCCCTAAACTGCTCACCAGACTCTTAACCCCTAAACTCCTCACTAGACTCTTAACCCCTAGACTGCTCACCAGACTCTTAACCCCTAAACTGCTCACCAGACTCTTAACCCCTAAACTGTTCACCAGACTCTTAACCCCTAAACTGCTCACCAGACTCTTAACCCCTAAACTGCTCACCAGACTCTTAACCCCTAAACTGTTCACCAGACTCTTAACCCCTAAACTGTTCACCAGACTCTTAACCCCTAAACTGCTCACCAGACTCTTAACCCCTAAAATGCTCACCAGACTCTTAACCCCTAAACTGCTCACCAGACTCTTAACCCCTAAACTGCTCACCAGACTCTTAACCCCTAAACTGCTCACCAGACTCTTAACCCCTAAACTCCTCACTAGACTCTTAACCCCTAGACTGTTCACCAGACTCTTAACCCCTAAACAGTTCACCAGACTCTTAACCCTTAAACTGCTCACCAGACTCTTAACCCCTAAACTGCTCACCAGACTCTTAACCCCTAAACTGCTCACCAGACTCTTAACCCCTAAACTCCTCACCAGACTCTTAACCCCTAAACTGTTCACCAGACTCTTAACCCCTAAACTGCTCACCAGACTCTTAACCCCTAAACTGCTCACCAGACTCTTAACCCCTAAACTCCTCACCAGACTCTTAACCCCTAAACTGTTCACCAGACTCTTAACCCCTAAACTGCTCACCAGACTCTTAACCCCTAAACTGTTCACCAGACTCTTAACCCTTAAACTGCTCACCAGACTCTTAACCCCTAAACTGCTCACCAGACTCTTAACCCCTAAACTGCTCACCAGACTCTTAACCCCTAAACTCCTCACCAGACTCTTAACCCCTAAACTGTTCACCAGACTCTTAACCCCTAAACTGCTCACCAGACTCTTAACCCCTAAACTGCTCACCAGACTCTTAACCCCTAAACTGCTCACCAGACTCTTAACCCCTAAACTGATCACCAGACTCTTAACCCCTAAACTGTTCACCAGACTCTTAACCCCTAAACTGCTCCCCAGACTCTTAACCCCTAAACTGCTCACCAGACTCTTAACCCCTAAACTGCTCACCAGACTCTTAACCCCTAGACTCCTCACCAGACTCTTAACCCCTAAACTGTTCACCAGGCTCTTAAACCCTAAACTGTTCACCAGGCTCTTAACCCCTAAACTGTTCACCAGACTCTTAACCCCTAAACTGTTCACCAGACTCTTTACCCCTAAACTGCTCACCAGACTCTTAACCCCTAAACTGCTCACCAGACTCTTAACCCCTAGACTCCTCACCAGACTCTTAACCCCTAAACTGTTCACCAGGCTCTTAAACCCTAAACTGTTCACCAGGCTCTTAACCCCTAAACTGCTCACCAGACTCTTAACCCCTAAACTGTTCACCAGGCTCTTAAACCCTAAACTGTTCACCAGGCTCTTAACCCCTAAACTGTTCACCAGACTCTTAACCCCTAAACTGTTCACCAGACTCTTTACCCCTAAACTGCTCACCAGACTCTTAACCCCTAAACTGCTCACCAGACTCTTAACCCCTAGACTCCTCACCAGACTCTTAACCCCTAAACTGTTCACCAGGCTCTTAAACCCTAAACTGTTCACCAGGCTCTTAACCCCTAAACTGCTCACCAGACTCTTAACCCCTAAACTGTTCACCAGACTCTTAACCCCTAAACTGTTCACCAGACTCTTAACCCCTAAACTGTTCACCAGACTCTTAACCCCTAAACTGTTCACCAGACTCTTAACCCCTAAACTGTTCACCAGACTCTTAACCCCTAAACTGCTCACCAGGCTCTTAACCCCTAAACTGCTCACCAGACTCTTAAACCCTAAACTGTTCACCAGACTCTTAAACCCTAAACTGTTCACCAGACTCTTAAACCCTAAACTGTTCACCAGACTCTTAACCCCTAAACTGTTCACCAGACTCTTAAGCCCTAAACTGCTCACCAGACTCTTAAACCCTAAACTGTTCACCAGGCTCTTAACCCCTAAACTGCTCACCAGACTCTTAAACCCTAAACTGTTCACCAGACTCTTAAACCCTAAACTGTTCACCAGACTCTTAACCCCTAAACTGTTCACCAGACTCTTAACCCCTAGACTGTTCACCAGACTCTTAACACCTAAACTGTTCACCAGACTCTTAACCCCTAAACTGTTCACCAGACTTTTAACACCTAAACTGCTCACCAGACTCTTAACCCCTAAACTGTTTACCAGACTCTTAACCCCTAAACTGCTCACCAGACTCTTAACCCCTAAACTACTCCCCAGACTCTTAACCCCTAAACTGCTCACCAGACTCTTAACCCCTAAACTGCTCACCAGACTCTTAACCCCTAAACTGCTCACCAGACTCTTAACCCCTAAACTGCTCACCAGACTCTTAACCCCTAAACTGTTCACCAGACTCTTAACCCCTAAACTGCTCACCAGACTCTTAACCCCTAGACTGTTCACCAGACTCTTAACCCCTAAACTGCTCACCAGACTCTTAACCCCTAAACTGCTCACCAGACTCTTAACCCCTAAACTGCTCACCAGACTCTTAACCCCTAAACTGCTCACCAGACTCTTAACCCCTAAACTGCTCACCAGACTCTTAACCCCTAGACTGTTCACCAGACTCTTAACCCCTAAACTGCTCACCAGACTCTTAACCCCTAAACTGTTCACCAGACTCTTAACCCCTAAACTGCTCACCAGACTCTTAACCCCTAAACTGCTCACCAGACTCTTAACCCCTAAACTGCTCACCAGACTCTTAACCCCTAAACTGCTCCCCAGACTCTTAATCCCTAAACTGTTCACCAGACTCTTAATCCCTAAACTGCTCACCAGACTCTTAACCCCTAAACTGTTCACCAGACTCTTAACCCCTAAACTACTCACCAGACTCTTAACCCCTAAACTGTTCACCAGACTCTTAACCCCTAAACTGCTCCCCAGACTCTTAACCCCTAAACTGCTCACCAGACTCTTAACCCCTAAACTGCTCACCAGACTCTTAATCCCTAAACTGTTCACCAGACTCTTAATCCCTAAACTGCTCCCCAGACTCTTAACCCCTAAACTGTTCACCAGACTCTTAACCCCTAAACTACTCCCCAGACTCTTAACCCCTAAACTGTTCACCAGACTCTTAACCCCTAAACTGCTCCCCAGACTCTTAACCCCTAAACTGTTCACCAGACTCTTAACCCCTAAACTGCTCCCCAGACTCTTAACCCCTAAACTGTTCACCAGACTCTTAACCCCTAAACTGCTCACCAGACTCTTAATCCCTAAACTGTTCACCAGACTCTTAATCCCTAAACTGCTCCCCAGACTCTTAACCCCTAAACTGTTCACCAGACTCTTAACCCCTAAACTGCTCACCAGACTCTTAACCCCTAAACTGTTCACCAGACTCTTAACCCCTAAACTGCTCCCCAGACTCTTAACCCCTAAACTGCTCACCAGACTCTTAACCCCTAAACTGCTCACCAGACTCTTAATCCCTAAACTGTTCACCAGACTCTTAATCCCTAAACTGCTCCCCAGACTCTTAACCCCTAAACTGTTCACCAGACTCTTAACCCCTAAACTGCTCCCCAGACTCTTAACCCCTAAACTGCTCACCAGACTCTTAACCCCTAAACTGCTCACCAGACTCTTAATCCCTAAACTGTTCACCAGACTCTTAATCCCTAAACTGCTCCCCAGACTCTTAACCCCTAAACTGTTCACCAGACTCTTAACCCCTAAACTACTCCCCAGACTCTTAACCCCTAAACTCCTCACCAGACTCTTAACCCCTAAACTGCTCACCAGACTCTTAACCCCTAAACTACTCCCCAGACTCTTAACCCCTAAACTGCTCACCAGACTCTTAACCCCTAAACTGCTCACCAGACTCTTAACCCCTAAACTGCTCACCAGACTCTTAACCCCTAAACTGTTCACCAGACTCTTAACCCCTAAACTGTTCACCAGACTCTTAACCCCTAAACTGCTCCCCAGACTCTTAACCCCTAAACTGCTCACCAGACTCTTAACCCCTAAACTGCTCACCAGACTCTTAATCCCTAAACTGTTCACCAGACTCTTAATCCCTAAACTGCTCCCCAGACTCTTAACCCCTAAACTGCTCACCAGACTCTTAACCCCTAAACTGCTCACCAGACTCTTAACCCCTAAACTGCTCACCAGACTCTTAACCCCTAAACTGCTCACCAGACTCTTAACCCCTAAACTGCTCACCAGACTCTTAACCCCTAAACTGCTCACCAGTCTCTTAACCCCTAAACTGCTCCCCAGACTCTTAACCCCTAAACTGTTCACCAGACTATTAACCCCTAAACTGTTCACCAGACTATTAACCCCTAAACTGTTCACCAGACTCTTAACCCCTAAACTGCTCACCAGACTCTTAACCCCTAAACTGCTCCCCAGACTCTTAACCCCTAAACTGCTCCCCAGACTCTTAACCCCTAAACTGCTCACCAGACTCTTAACCCCTAAACTGCTCACCAGACTCTTAACCCCTAAACTGTTCACCAGACTATTAACCCCTAAACTGTTCACCAGACTCTTAACCCCTAAACTGCTCACCAGACTCTTAACCCCTAAACTGCTCCCCAGACTCTTAACCCCTAAACTGCTCCCCAGACTCTTAACCCCTAAACTGCTCACCAGACTCTTAACCCCTAAACTGCTCACCAGACTCTTAACCCCTAAACTCCTCACTAGACTCTTAACCCCTAAACTACTCCCCAGACTCTTAACCCCTAAACTGTTCACCAGACTCTTAACCCCTAAACTGCTCCCCAGACTCTTAACCCCTAAACTGTTCACCAGACTCTTAACCCCTAAACTGCTCCCCAGACTCTTAACCCCTAAACTGCTCACCAGACTCTTAACCCCTAAACTGCTCACCAGACTCTTAATCCCTAAACTGTTCACCAGACTCTTAATCCCTAAACTGCTCCCCAGACTCTTAACCCCTAAACTGTTCACCAGACTCTTAACCCCTAAACTGCTCACCAGACTCTTAACCCCTAAACTGTTCACCAGACTCTTAACCCCTAAACTGCTCCCCAGACTCTTAACCCCTAAACTGCTCACCAGACTCTTAACCCCTAAACTGCTCACCAGACTCTTAATCCCTAAACTGTTCACCAGACTCTTAATCCCTAAACTGCTCCCCAGACTCTTAACCCCTAAACTGTTCACCAGACTCTTAACCCCTAAACTGCTCCCCAGACTCTTAACCCCTAAACTGCTCACCAGACTCTTAACCCCTAAACTGCTCACCAGACTCTTAATCCCTAAACTGTTCACCAGACTCTTAATCCCTAAACTGCTCCCCAGACTCTTAACCCCTAAACTGTTCACCAGACTCTTAACCCCTAAACTACTCCCCAGACTCTTAACCCCTAAACTCCTCACCAGACTCTTAACCCCTAAACTGCTCACCAGACTCTTAACCCCTAAACTACTCCCCAGACTCTTAACCCCTAAACTGCTCACCAGACTCTTAACCCCTAAACTGCTCACCAGACTCTTAACCCCTAAACTACTCCCCAGACTCTTAACCCCTAAACTGCTCACCAGACTCTTAACCCCTAAACTGCTCACCAGACTCTTAACCCCTAGACTCCTCACCAGGCTCTTAACCCCTAAACTGCTCACCAGGCTCTTAACCCCTAAACTGCTCACCAGACTCTTAACCCCTAAACTGCTCACCAGACTCTTAACCCCTAAACTGCTCCCCAGACTCTTAACCCCTAAACTGCTCCCCAGACTCTTAACCCCTAAACTGCTCACCAGACTCTTAACCCCTAAACTGCTCACCAGACTCTTAACCCCTAAACTGTTCACCAGACTATTAACCCCTAAACTGTTCACCAGACTCTTAACCCCTAAACTGCTCACCAGACTCTTAACCCCTAAACTGCTCCCCAGACTCTTAACCCCTAAACTGCTCCCCAGACTCTTAACCCCTAAACTGCTCACCAGACTCTTAACCCCTAAACTGCTCACCAGACTCTTAACCCCTAAACTCCTCACTAGACTCTTAACCCCTAAACTGCTCACCAGACTCTTAATCCCTAAACTGTTCACCAGACTCTTAACCCCTAAACTGCTCCCCAGACTCTTAACCCCTAAACTGCTCCCCAGACTCTTAACCCCTAAACTGCTCCCCAGACTCTTAACCCCTAAACTGCTCACCAGACTCTTAACCCCTAAACTGCTCACCAGACTCTTAACCCCTAAACTGCTCACCAGACTCTTAACCCCTAAACTCCTCACTAGACTCTTAACCCCTAAACTCCTCACTAGACTCTTAACCCCTAGACTGTTCACCAGACTCTTAACCCCTAAACTGCTCACCAGACTCTTAACCCCTAAACTGCTCACCAGACTCTTAACCCCTAAACTGTTCACCAGACTCTTAACCCCTAAACTGTTCACCAGACTCTTAACCCCTAAACTGCTCACCAGACTCTTAACCCTAAACTGCTCACCAGACTCTTAACCCCTAAACTGCTCACCAGACTCTTAACCCCTAAACTGCTCACCAGGCTCTTAACCCCTAAACTCCCCAGGCACTACACTAGTAGCTGCCCATTGTTCTAGCCTCATACACGTGTGTGTGTGTGTGTGTCTGTGTGTCTGTGTGTGTGTGTGTGTGTGTCGGAGGGATTGACTACAGCAGAGGACCAACTTCTGTCTCGTATGGATTAATAAAAATATTCCTCCTCTCCTTCCTTCCTCTTCCTCCCCTTCAGTTCTGATAGTGTCGGTGAACTGTCTCAGTGTGAAGCTTGCCAACTATGTCCAGAACTTCTTCACTGCAGCCAAGCTTCTCATCATCCTGGTCATCATAGTGGCGGGCATCGTCCTCTTGGCACAAGGTTGGTACTTTACACATTCTGTCTGTCTACCAAATGGCACCCTATTCCCTATATAGTTGTCTACCCTATTCCCTATATAGTGATCTACCCTATTCCCTTTATAGTAAGAGCCCCCAGAACCCAGACATCCCTCAGAGCCCTATATTTATATTTATTTTATTTTACCTTTATTTAACTAGGTAAGTCAGTCAAGAACAAATTCTTATTTTCAATGACGGCCTAAGAACAGTGGGTTAGCTGACTTGTTCAGGGGCCAGAACAACAGATTTTTACCTTGTCAACTCGGGGATTCGATCTTGCAACCTTTCGGTTACTAGTCCAACGCTCTAACCACTAGGCTACCCTGCCGCCCCGTATATATATCCCTCAGAGCCCTGTGGATCCTGGTCAAAAGTAGGGCACTTCTGTATAGAATAGGGTACCATTTGGGATGAAAACTTTTCCATCTATTCCAGTACCCTGTATTATCATGTGGAAGTTTCAAATATCACTCTATACTGTAGTACTTTTGGGTACACCCTATGGGCCCTGGTCAAAAGAATGAATATTCAAATGTATATACTGTCACATTTGTGTCCAGGAAACACTGAGAATCTGTCCAACCCATTTGAAGGAGCCTCAACCTCCTTTGGATCCATTGGACTGGCGTTTTACAACGGGCTCTGGGCCTACGATGGGTGGTAAGACTACACCTGCATCCCAGATGGCACCCTACTTCCTATATAGGTCACTACTTTGACCAGGGCCCGTAGTGCTCTAGTCAGGGGGGCCCGTATTGCTCTAGTCAGGGCCCGTAGTGCTCTAGTCAGGGGGGCCCGTAGTTCTCTAGTCAGGGCCCGTAGTGCTCTAGTCAGGGGGGCCCGTAGTGCTCTAGTCAGGGCCCGTAGTGCTCTAGTCAGGGGGGGCCCGTAGTGCTCTAGTCAGGGGGGCCCGTAGCGCTCTAGTCAGGGGGGCCCGTAGTGCTCTAGTCAGGGGGGTCCGTAGCGCTCTAGTCAGGGGGGCCCGTAGCGCTCTAGTCAGGGGGGCCCGTAGCGCTCTAGTCAGGGGGGCCCATAGCGCTCTAGTCAGGGGGGCCCGTAGCGCTCTAGTCAGGGGGGCCCGTAGTGCTCTAGTCAGGGGGGTCCATAGCGCTCTAGTCAGGGGGGCCCGTAGAGCTCTAGTCAGGGGGGCCCGTAGCGCTCTAGTCAGGGGGGCCCGTAGCGCTCTAGTCAGGAGGGCCCGTAGAGCTCTAGTCAGGGGGGCCCGTAGAGCTCTAGTCAGGGGGGCCCGTAGAGCTCTAGTCAGGGGGGCCCGTAGAGCTCTAGTCAGGGGGGCCCGTAGCGCTCTAGTCAGGGGGGCCCGTAGCGCTCTAGTCAGGGGGGCCCGTAGAGCTCTAGTCAGGGGGGCCCGTAGAGCTCTAGTCAGGGGGGCCCATAGCGCTCTAGTCAGGGGGGCCCGTAGCGCTCTAGTCAGGGGGGCCCGTAGCGCTATAGTCAGGGGGGCCCGTAGCGCTCTAGTCAGGGGGGCCCGTAGCGCTCTAGTCAGGGGGGCCCATAGCGCTCTAGTCAGGGGGGCCCGTAGAGCTCTAGTCAGGGGGGCCCGTAGCGCTCTAGTCAGGGGGGCCCGTAGCGCTCTAGTCAGGGGGGCCCGTAGCGCTATAGTCAGGGGGGACCGTAGCGCTCTAGTCAGGGGGGCCCGTAGCGCTCTAGTCAGGGGGGCCCGTAGCGCTCTAGTCAGGGGGGCCCGTAGTGCTCTAGTCAGGGGGGCCCGTAGTGCTCTAGTCAGGGGGGCCCGTAGCGCTCTAGTCAGGGGGGCCCGTAGCGCTCTAGTCAGGGGGGTCCGTAGCGCTCTAGTCAGGGGGGCCCGTAGTGCTCTAGTCAGGGGGGCCCGTAGCGCTCTAGTCAGGGGGGCCCGTAGCGCTCTAGTCAGGGGGGCCCATAGCGCTATAGTCAGGGGGGTCCGTAGCGCTCTAGTCAGGGGGGCCCGTAGCGCTCTAGTCAGGGGGGCCCGTAGCGCTCTAGTCAGGGGGGCCCGTAGCGCTCTAGTCAGGGGGGCCCGTAGCGCTCTAGTCAGGGGGGCCCATAGCGCTATAGTCAGGGGGGTCCGTAGCGCTCTAGTCAGGGGGGCCCGTAGCGCTCTAGTCAGGGGGGCCCGTAGCGCTCTAGTCAGGGGGGCCCGTAGCGCTCTAGTCAGGGGGGCCCGTTGCGCTCTAGTCAGGGGGGCCCGTTGCGCTCTAGTCAGGGGGCCCGTTGCGCTCTAGTCAGGGGGGACCATAGCGCTCTAGTCAGGGGGGCCCATAGCGCTCTATTCAGGGGGGCCCATAGCGCTCTCGCTCTAGTCAGAGGGGCCCGTGGCGGTCTAGGCAGGGCCCATAGTGCTCTAGTCAGGGGGGCCCGTGGCGCTCTAGTCAGGGCCCATAGTGCTCTAGTCAGGGGGGCCCGTTGCGCTCTAGTCAGGGGGGCCCGTGGCGCTCTAGTAAGGGCCCATTGTGCTCTAGTCAGGGGGGCCCATAGCGCTCTAGACAGGGGGGCCCATAGCGCTCTAGTCAGGGGGGCCCGTAGCGCTCTAGTCAGGGGGGCCCGTAGCGCTCTAGTCAGAGGGGCCCATAGTGCTCTAGTCAGGGGGGCCCGTAGTGCTCTAGTCAGGGGGGCCCGTTGCGCTCTAGTCAGGGGGGCCCGTAGCGCTCTAGTCAGGGGGGCCCGTAGCGCTCTAGTCAGGGGGGCCCGTAGCGCTCTAGTCAGGGGGGCCCGTAGCGCTCTAGTCAGGGGGGCCCGTAGCGCTCTAGTCAGGGGGGCCCGTAGCGCTCTAGTCAGGGGGGCCCGTAGCGCTCTAGTCAGGGGGGCCCGTAGCGCTCTAGTCAGGGGGGCCCATAGCGCTCTAGTCAGGGGGGCCCGTAGCGCTCTAGTCAAGGGGGCCCATAGCGCTCTAGTCAGGGGGGCCCGTAGCGCTCTAGTCAGGGGGGCCCGTAGCGCTCTAGTCAGGGGGGCCCATAGTGCTCTAGTCAGGGGGGCCCATAGCGCTCTAGTCAGGGGGGCCCGTAGCGCTCTAGTCAGGGGGGCCCATAGCGCTCTAGTCAGGGGGGCCCGTGGCGCTCTAGTCAAGGGGGCCCGTAGCGCTCTAGTCAGGGGGGCCCATAGCGCTCTAGTCAGGGGGGCCCGTAGCGCTCTAGTCAGGGGGGCCCATAGCGCTCTAGTCACCCGTAGTGCTCTAGTCAAGGGGGCCCATAGCGCTCTAGTCAGGGGGGCCCATAGCGCTCTAGTCAGGGGGGCCCGTAGCGCTCTAGTCAGGGGGGCCCATAGCGCTCTAGTCAGGGGGGCCCGTGGCGCTCTAGTCAAGGGGGCCCATAGCGCTCTAGTCAGGGCCCATAGTGCTCTAGTCGAAAGTAGTCCACTAAGTAGGGGATCGGGTACCATTGGAGATGTATCCTATCTCTCTGTTCTTATCACTTCCTCAATAAAACAGTTTTATGGTTTTGAGATTCCTGTTTTGAATGTCGACCCAACCTGTTAAAACGTGGTTCTATTAACATGTTTTGTCTCTCAGGAATCAGCTGAACTTTATAACAGAGGAGCTGAAAAACCCAAACAGGTGAGTGTCCATACAACTGACATTTAGGGTGCGTCCAAAATGGCTCCCTGTTCCACGATGGGCCCTGGTCAACAGTAGTGCACTACTACCCTATGGGCCCTGGTCAACAGTAGTGCACTACTACCCTATGGGCCCTGGTCAACAGTAGTGCACTACTACCCTACGGGCCCTGGTCAACAGTAGTGCACTACTACCCTATGGGCCCTGGTCAACAGTAGTGCACTACTACCCTATGGGCCCTGGTCAACAGTAGTGCACTACTACCCTATGGGCCCTGGTCAACAGTAGTGCACTACTACCCTATGGGCCCTGGTCTAAAGTAGTGCACTACTACCCGATGGGCCCTGGTCAACAGTAGTGCACTACTACCCTATGGGCCCTGGTCAACAGTAGTGCACTACTACCCTATGGGCCCTGGTCAACAGTAGTGCACTACTACCCTATGGGCCCTGGTCAACAGTAGTGCACTACTACCCTATGGGCCCTGGTCAACAGTAGTGCACTACTACCCTATGGGCCCTGGTCAACAGTAGTGCACTACTACCCTATGGGCCCTGGTCAACAGTAGTGCACTACTACCCTATGGGCCCTGGTCAACAGTAGTGCACTACTACCCTATGGGCCCTGGTCAACAGTAGTGCACTACTACCCTATGGGCCCTGGTCAACAGTAGTGCACTACTACCCTATGGGCCCTGGTCAACAGTAGTGCACTACTACCCTATGGGCCCTGGTCAACAGTAGTGCACTACTACCCTATGGGCCCTGGTCAACAGTAGTGCACTACTACCATATGGGCCCTGGTCAACAGTAGTGCACTACTACCCTATGGGCCCTGGTCAACAGTAGTGCACTATTACCCTATGGGCCCTGGTCAACAGTAGTGCACTACTACCCTATGGGCCCTGGTCAACAGTAGTGCACTACTACCCTATGGGCCCTGGTCAACAGTAGTGCACTACTACCCTATGGGCCCTGGTCAACAGTAGTGCACTACTACCCTATGGGCCCTGGTCAACAGTAGTGCACTACTACCCTATGGGCCCTGGTCAACAGTAGTGCACTACTACCCTATGGGCCCTGGTCTAAAGTAGTGCACTACTACCCTATGGGCCCTGGTCAACAGTAGTGCACTACTACCCTATGGGCCCTGGTCAACAGTAGTGCACTACTACCCTATGGGCCCTGGTCAACAGTAGTGCACTACTACCCTATGGGCCCTGGTCAACAGTAGTGCACTACTACCCTATGGGCCCTGGTCAACAGTAGTGCACTACTACCCTATGGGCCCTGGTCAACAGTAGTGCACTACTACCCGATGGGCCCTGGTCAACAGTAGTGCACTACTACCCTACGGGCCCTGGTCAACAGTAGTGCACTACTACCCTATGGGCCCTGGTCAACAGTAGTGCACTACTACCCTATGGGCCCTGGTCAACAGTAGTGCACTACTACCCTATGGGCCCTGGTCAACAGTAGTGCACTACTACCCTATGGGCCCTGGTCTAAAGTAGTGCACTACTACCCTATGGGCCCTGGTCAACAGTAGTGCACTACTACCCTATGGGCCCTGGTCAACAGTAGTGCACTACTACCCTATGGGCCCTGGTCAACACTAGTGCACTACTACCCTATGGGCCCTGGTCAACAGTAGTGCACTACTACCCTATGGGCCCTGGTCAACACTAGTGCACTACTACCCTATGGGCCCTGGTCAACAGTAGTGCACTACTACCCTATGGGCCCTGGTCAACAGTAGTGCACTACTACCCTATGGGCCCTGGTCAACAGTAGTGCACTACTACCCTATGGGCCCTGGTCAACAGTAGTGCACTACCACCCTATGGGCCCTGGTCAACAGTAGTGCACTACTACCCTATGGGCCCTGGTCAACAGTAGTGCACTACTACCCTATGGGCCCTGGTCAACAGTAGTGCACTACTACCCTATGGGCCCTGGTCAACAGTAGTGCACTACTACCCTATGGGCCCTGGTCAACAGTAGTGCACTACTACCATATGGGCCCTGGTCAACAGTAGTGCACTACTACCCTATGGGCCCTGGTCAACAGTAGTGCACTATTACCCTATGGGCCCTGGTCAACAGTAGTGCACTACTACCCTATGGGCCCTGGTCAACAGTAGTGCACTACTACCCTATGGGCCCTGGTCAACAGTAGTGCACTACTACCCTATGGGCCCTGGTCAACAGTAGTGCACTACTACCCTATGGGCCCTGGTCAACAGTAGTGCACTACTACCCTATGGGCCCTGGTCAACAGTAGTGCACTACTACCCTATGGGCCCTGGTCTAAAGTAGTGCACTACTACCCTATGGGCCCTGGTCAACAGTAGTGCACTACTACCCTATGGGCCCTGGTCAACAGTAGTGCACTACTACCCTATGGGCCCTGGTCAACAGTAGTGCACTACTACCCTATGGGCCCTGGTCAACAGTAGTGCACTACTACCCTATGGGCCCTGGTCAACAGTAGTGCACTACTACCCTATGGGCCCTGGTCTAAAGTAGTGCACTACTACCCTATGGGCCCTGGTCAACAGTAGTGCACTACTACCCTATGGGCCCTGGTCAACAGTAGTGCACTACTACCCTATGGGCCCTGGTCAACAGTAGTGCACTACTACCCTATGGGCCCTGGTCAACAGTAGTGCACTACTACCCTATGGGCCCTGGTCAACAGTAGTGCACTACTACCCTATGGGCCCTGGTCAACAGTAGTGCACTACTACCCTATGGGCCCTGGTCAACAGTAGTGCACTACTACCCTATGGGCCCTGGTCAACAGTAGTGCACTACTACCCTATGGGCCCTGGTCAACAGTAGTGCACTACTACCCTATGGGCCCTGGTCAACAGTAGTGCACTACTACCCTATGGGCCCTGGTCAACAGTAGTGCACTACTACCCTATGGGCCCTGGTCAACAGTAGTGCACTACTACCCTATGGGCCCTGGTCAACAGTAGTGCACTACTACCCTATGGGCCCTGGTCAACAGTAGTGCACTACTACCCTATGGGCCCTGGTCAACAGTAGTGCACTACTACCCTATGGGCCCTGGTCAACAGTAGTGCACTACTACCCTATGGGCCCTGGTCAACAGTAGTGCACTACTACCCTATGGGCCCTGGTCAACAGTAGTGCACTACTACCCTATGGGCCCTGGTCAACAGTAGTGCACTACTACCCTATGGGCCCTGGTCAACAGTAGTGCACTACTACCCTATGGGCCCTGGTCAACAGTAGTGCACTACTACCCTATGGGCCCTGGTCAACAGTAGTGCACTACTACCCTATGGGCCCTGGTCAACAGTAGTGCACTACTACCCTATGGGCCCTGGTCAACAGTAGTGCACTACTACCCTATGGGCCCTGGTCAACAGTAGTGCACTACTACCCTATGGGCCCTGGTCAACAGTAGTGCACTACTACCCTATGGGCCCTGGTCAACAGTAGTGCACTACTACCCTATGGGCCCTGGTCAACAGTAGTGCACTACTACCCTATGGGCCCTGGTCAACAGTAGTGCACTACTACCCTATGGGCCCTGGTCAACAGTAGTGCACTACTACCCTATGGGCCCTGGTCAACAGTAGTGCACTACTACCCTATGGGCCCTGGTCAACAGTAGTGCACTACTACCCTATGGGCCCTGGTCAACAGTAGTGCACTATTACCCTATGGGCCCTGGTCAACAGTAGTGCACTACTACCCTATGGGCCCTGGTCAACAGTAGTGCACTACTACCCTATGGGCCCTGGTCAACAGTAGTGCACTACTACCCTATGGGCCCTGGTCAACAGTAGTGCACTACTACCCTATGGGCCCTGGTCAACAGTAGTGCACTACTACCCTATGGGCCCTGGTCAACAGTAGTGCACTACTACCCTATGGGCCCTGGTCTAAAGTAGTGCACTACTACCCTATGGGCCCTGGTCAACAGTAGTGCACTACTACCCTATGGGCCCTGGTCAACAGTAGTGCACTACTACCCTATGGGCCCTGGTCAACAGTAGTGCACTACTACCCTATGGGCCCTGGTCAACAGTAGTGCACTACTACCCTATGGGGCCTGGTCAACAGTAGTGCACTACTACCCTATGGGCCCTGGTCAACAGTAGTGCACTACTACCCTATGGGCCCTGGTCAACAGTAGTGCACTACTACCCTATGGGCCCTGGTCAACAGTAGTGCACTACTACCCTATGGGCCCTGGTCAACAGTAGTGCACTACTACCCTATGGGCCCTGGTCAACAGTAGTGCACTACTACCCTATGGGCCCTGGTCAACAGTAGTGCACTACTACCCTATGGGCCCTGGTCAACAGTAGTGCACTACTACCCTATGGGCCCTGGTCAACAGTAGTGCACTACTACCCTATGGGCCCTGGTCAACAGTAGTGCACTACTACCCTATGGGCCCTGGTCAACAGTAGTGCACTACTACCCTATGGGCCCTGGTCAACAGTAGTGCACTATTACCCTATGGGCCCTGGTCAACAGTAGTGCACTACTACCCTATGGGCCCTGGTCAACAGTAGTGCACTACTACCCTATGGGCCCTGGTCAACAGTAGTGCACTACTACCCTATGGGCCCTGGTCAACAGTAGTGCACTACTACCCTATGGGCCCTGGTCAACAGTAGTGCACTACTACCCTATGGGCCCTGGTCAACAGTAGTGCACTACTACCCTATGGGCCCTGGTCTAAAGTAGTGCACTACTACCCTATGGGCCCTGGTCAACAGTAGTGCACTACTACCCTATGGGCCCTGGTCAACAGTAGTGCACTACTACCCTATGGGCCCTGGTCAACAGTAGTGCACTACTACCCTATGGGCCCTGGTCAACAGTAGTGCACTACTACCCTATGGGCCCTGGTCAACAGTAGTGCACTACTACCCTATGGGCCCTGGTCAACAGTAGTGCACTACTACCCTATGGGCCCTGGTCAACAGTAGTGCACTACTACCCTATGGGCCCTGGTCTAAAGTAGTGCACTACTACCCTATGGGCCCTGGTCAACAGTAGTGCACTACTACCCTATGGGCCCTGGTCAACAGTAGTGCACTACTACCCTATGGGCCCTGGTCAACAGTAGTGCACTACTACCCTATGGGCCCTGGTCAACAGTAGTGCACTACTACCCTATGGGCCCTGGTCAACAGTAGTGCACTACTACCCTATGGGCCCTGGTCAACAGTAGTGCACTACTACCCTATGGGCCCTGGTCAACAGTAGTGCACTACTACCCTATGGGCCCTGGTCAACAGTAGTGCACTACTACCCTATGGGCCCTGGTCAACAGTAGTGCACTACTACCCTATGGGCCCTGGTCAACAGTAGTGCACTACTACCCTATGGGCCCTGGTCAACAGTAGTGCACTACTACCCTATGGGCCCTGGTCAACAGTAGTGCACTACTACCCTATGGGCCCTGGTCAACAGTAGTGCACTACTACCCTATGGGCCCTGGTCAACAGTAGTGCACTACTACCCTATGGGCCCTGGTCAACAGTAGTGCACTACTACCCTATGGGCCCTGGTCAACAGTAGTGCACTACTACCCTATGGGCCCTGGTCAACAGTAGTGCACTACTACCCTATGGGCCCTGGTCAACAGTAGTGCACTACTACCCTATGGGCCCTGGTCAACAGTAGTGCACTACTACCCTATGGGCCCTGGTCAACAGTAGTGCACTACTACCCTATGGGCCCTGGTCAACAGTAGTGCACTACTACCCTATGGGCCCTGGTCAACAGTAGTGCACTATTACCCTATGGGCCCTGGTCAACAGTAGTGCACTACTACCCTATGGGCCCTGGTAAACAGTAGTGCACTACTACCCTATGGGCCCTGGTCAACAGTAGTGCACTACTACCCTATGGGCCCTGGTCAACAGTAGTGCACTTCTACCCTATGGGCCCTGGTCAACAGTAGTGCACTACTACCCTATGGGCCCTGGTCAACAGTAGTGCACTACTACCCTATGGGCCCTGGTCTAAAGTAGTGCACTACTACCCTATGGGCCCTGGTCAACAGTAGTGCACTACTACCCTATGGGCCCTGGTCAACAGTAGTGCACTACTACCCTATGGGCCCTGGTCAACAGTAGTGCACTACTACCCTATGGGCCCTGGTCAACAGTAGTGCACTACTACCCTATGGGCCCTGGTCAACAGTAGTGCACTACTACCCTATGGGCCCTGGTCAACAGTAGTGCACTACTACCCTATGGGCCCTGGTCAACAGTAGTGCACTACTACCCTATGGGCCCTGGTCAACAGTAGTGCACTACTACCCTATGGGCCCTGGTCAACAGTAGTGCACTACTACCCTCCCCCAGTTACCACAAGTCAGAACAAAGACAACAGGACCACTGCTTCTGCTATTCCTGCACCATTTAAACATCATCAAATCACCTGGGCCATAATAAGCTTAGTCTTAACAAACCTAACCATACCATAAACAATTTAGTCCAATCAACATAGCTAAATATCATGTGGCTGTCCGTGGTACTTGTGTGTGCAAGTATGAAAAAACTTGTTGACTCACCCTATTTGTAGACTAGTTTAACAGACCAGTGCCGTCCTCCTCTCTTTCATGTTCGCAACACGGTCTATGACTCTGTCAGAGAGAAGTACACGCTTTTAGTTTGTAGACTAGGTTACCTGGCTAAAATACATACTAGACTAGCTTCCTCGCGGGGCAACAATGAACCAGCTAAGTTATTTAGCTAGTTAACGTGAGCCTACTATACCTAGGCTACATATTGAACATCAATTGTCTCAGGCCAGTGGTGGACATTTATGGCTCGATCAAAATCGCTGTTATAAACAATGGCCTGTACAGACAATTAAGTTAAAACCACAAGTCCAATTCTCCGTGTCCATCCATCCTGGATTTCCACTGTCATTCATCAGAGACTCCAAAGTGACTAACACTAGTAGCAGTGCGTGGGTAATATCACTGGGGAAGCCAAGCGTGGGTAATATCACTGGGGAATATCCGTGTCCATCCATCCATGGTTTAGGAAAGGGTTGATTTAGCTAGCTAGCTACTGCATCAACACAAGCAGACCAGAAACAGACACGTTTTTCTGACAATGATGACGTTTTGCCTAGGATGTGATTTGATTGGTGTGAAGCCAAATCCAGTGGCCTCCCTTGTGGGGTGGTTTTGGTGCACCAGAACTACCCACAGTTGAGCTCATCTCAACGCTGATTGGCTAATTATTATTATTTTTTAAATATCAAGGGAGGTCAAATGCTCGCTGGCATCTGTCAATCAAATGCTACGGCAGCAACATGTCATACTCATTTTGGCCAGACAGCATCAGATATATCTGCTACACATACTGAGACAGAGGGGCGCTGTTTCCCTCGCTCTTATGATTTCTCTGATGAGATTGATTCAGCCACTTCAGAATTGAAGGAAAATTATGAAAACACAGAGACAAAAGATAAATTGTTTAATAGTTGTATTTGTTTTATTGGTCTGATTTTCGTGGAAGCTTGGCTTCTCTTGGCATTCACTCACCACTGCCTTTACTGGTTGGACGATAACAAGAGATTTCTCAACTCTCTGTCTCTCTCTCCATCTGTGTGCTACATGATCCTCTAACACTGGTGTCTGTGTACCATGTGTTGGTTGTAGTCTCTCTATCTCACACTAACTCTCTCTATCTCTCTCTCTCTCTCTATATATATATATATATATATCTCTCTCTCTCTCTCTCTGTGTCTCTCTCTGTCTCACTGTGTCTCTCTCTCTCTCTCTCTCTCTCTCTCTCTCTCTCTCTCTCTCTCTCTCTCTCTCTCTCTCTCTCTCTCTCTAACAGAAACCTTCCCCTGGCCATTATCATTGGTATTCCCTTGGTGACTGTGTGCTATGTGCTGGTCAACATTGCCTACTTCAGTGCCATGACCCCTACAGAACTACTGCAGTCTCCCGCTGTCGCTGTGGTAAGAGGGTCGTCATGGAGATAGGGGCGGAGACAGAGGAAGCCATTGGTTTGACTCATCATATCTCCCTTAACAAGAACAAGATGCCTTTTCAACAACAAACAATTACATTTTATTTATTGTATCCCCCCCGTCTCCTCGGAGGGACTTGTTTGTGCCCCTTAGACTTTTGGTGACAGAGTGCTGTACCCCCTGTCGTGGGTAGTCCCTCTGTTTGTCATCTTCTCCACCTTCGGGGCGGCCAATGGGAGCTGCTTCACTGCCGGCAGGTAAAGGGACAACTTCAGGAAGACGGTTTTTTTGCTAATCAAATTTAATCAAACAAAATGTATTTTATAAAGCCTGTTTTATATCAGCAGTTGTCACAAAGTGTTAAAACATATTGCCAATATTACGTTGAACTAACGTGTTTGTGCTCTGTCCCACCTCAGGCTGACCTATGTGGCAGGAAGAGAGGGTCACATGGTAAAGATCTTGTCCTATATCAGTCTGAAGCGTCTCACTCCTTCCCCCGCCCTCATCTTCAATGTAAGTCTGAGATATTACAACTCTACCCAGCTCATTACAACTCTACCCAGCTCATTACAACTCTACCCAGCTCATTACAACTCTACCCAGCTCATTACAACTCTACCCAGCTCATTACAACTCTACCCAGCTCATTACAACTCTACCCAGCTCATTACAACTCTAACCAGCTCATTACAACTCTACCCAGCTCATTACAACTCTACCCAGCTCATTACAACTCTACCCAGCTCATTACAACTCTAACCAGCTCATTACAACTCTACCCAGCTCATTGTACTGTAACTTTGTCTACTCTAATAGCCAAGATGACCATGACATGACTGAATGTTAAGTCCTGTGTGTGTTAATAAGGAGACGGAACACCAAGGATATTATAGTTTTATGTTTTTAAATTAGTTTTTATTTCTATTAGTTTAAAGGTTTTTATGTGAAATTCAGTTTGTTTTCAGATCCACCCCAGCTAGCACATTTTATTCCTTGGACGTTGTCAGAGCATACGTTTTTGGTTTCCCCATTTGTGCTGGGAACGAAGCTATACGTTTCTTGACCGGTAAAACTGAATGTTTTTCAAGGTTCGGGGAACGGAAGTGAAAATTATAACAGTTCTGGGAACGTACATTTTTAGTTTGAAGGGAGGTTCTGAGAATGTTTTACTCTGGTTCCAGGGAGGTTCTGAGCATGTTTTACTCTGGTTCCAGGGAGGTTCTGAGAATGTTTTACTCTGGTTCCAGGGAGGTTCTGAGCATGTTTTACTCTGGTTCCAGGGAGGTTCTGAGAATGTTTTACTCTGGTTCCAGGGAGGTTCTGAGAATGTTTTATTATGTTACGTTCCTAGAACATTACCATTGTCAAACCAGTTGGAGAACATTCCTAAAACATTCCCAATGTCAACCCAGTTGGAGAACGTTCCTAGAACATTCCCAATGTCAACCCAGTTGGAGAATGTTCCTAGAACATTCCCAATGTCAACCCAGTTGGAGAATGTTCCTAGAACATTCCCAATGTCAAACCAGTTGGAGAACGTTCCTCGAACATTCCCAATGTCAAACCAGTTGGAGAACGTTCCTAGAACATTACCAAAATGTAAATGAAATGTAACCATATTTGAACTTTTAGGAAACGTTCTGTTGAAGTAATACCACTTTGTCAAGTTCCTTAAATGTGACCGACCACCTCGATTCGGTCTCAAGTAGCAACATTTGAAATGGTGTTTTTTACTTCGAATAGAAGTAGAGACTCCGAGCTACAACATGGTATATCATACACTGCAGTTGAGGAATAATGGGAAAGTAATTCTGCTTTGAAATGTGATTAACTTGTAACCACACTTTTGAGAAAATGACCCTTGAATGTTTTGGCACCTACTGGAGAGTTCCTCTTTGTCTCCACCCATTCAGCATCGTTCCCACCCTCTCAAGTCACAGCCCCACCTATCTCTTTAACGATTCACATGATTCGCTAAACAGAGTGAGTCAGGTAGTAAACAAGGAAACAGATCATACACGTAATGTTAGGTAGCGAGCCAGCAAGCTAACGTTCGCTAGCTAACGGTACGCTTTAAAACTTACAATGAAAAAACGACTTTCTGACAAGATGTGAAACTTAATGATATCTGAAAATGTAGCTTCTCTTATCCGTGGCTGAAGGATTCACGGCAGACTGGAACCCCTTTAACTCTGTTGTGTTCGTACAGCTTGTTTGGCCGGCGCGTCGTCAAGTCACTCCGGTTCATACTGACCGTGTGCAGAAAGTAGTCCATCACAACTTATTCCCACTGATCTCCCTGCTAAATTCAGGCCAGCAATGTTTTGGAGAGCAGTATAAAACACTTTGGCAAGTTGATCAACTTAAAAAGCAGAATTACTTTCCCATTGTGCCTCAAATGCAGTGTATGATATACCATTTTGTAGCTCTGAGTCTCTACTTTTATCCAATGTAAAAAAAAAAAAAAAAAACACCATTTTACATTTTGTTAGATAAGACCAAATCCAGGTGGTGAGTCACCTCTGTCGTTGTTGTTGTGATTGTAGGGTATTCTGGCAGTACTCTACATTATCCCAGCAGACATCAACACCCTGATCAACTACTTCAGTTTACCCTGTTGTTGTGATTGTAGGGTATTCTGGCCGTATTCTACATTATCCCAGCAGACATCAACACCCTGATCAACTTCTTCAGTTTCGCCCTGTGGGGTTTCTACGGCCTCACAGCTCTCGCTCTCATCGTCATGCGCTTCACCAGGAAGGATCTCGAGAGACCCGTCAAGGTAAGACTAGATTCACATTGCCATACATCCAAGTCCTGTTCATCTCTTGGCTATTGGAAGAACATAGTTACAACCATCATGTTGAGCTCATGGATGGTCAGTCCTTGTATCCATTAGCTCTGTCTATAAATTAGAGTGGTTACATTTCTCCAGCCACATCCCTCAGCTGGTTACCACAGCAAGTGGGGTGGTAACCGCTTTGATGTTTGTCTGAATCCCAGAGTCCCTTAAACCTGTTTTTAGAGCAATACTGTCCCAGAATCCCTCCTGTGAGACTGACAAGTGGTTATGTCCTGGTTGTCCCCCAACAGTGTCCCATGCCCATAGCAGTGCTGGTGGTGATAGTGTCCTGCTACCTGGTCCTAGCACCTATCATAGACAAGCCAGAGCTGGAGTATCTCTACTGTACCATCTTCATCCTCAGCGGTCTGCTGCTCTACTTCCCCTTCGTACACCGCAAGTTCAGCTGGACACGCAGGGTCATGAGTGAGTCACTACCCACCGCTCAGAGTTGTTGACACTGGAGTGTTTGAGAGAGCCTTTATCCCAAAATGGACCCTTATTCCCTTTGTAGTGCACTTGAAGACAACACTCCCTGTGTCCCAAATAGCATCCTATTACCTGTGTAGTGCACTACCCTATGGGCCCTGGTGAAAGGTAGTGCACTATAATATAGGGTATAGGGTGCCATTTGGGAAGCAGACACTATTATCTTCTGCAACTTGGGTCTTTTTTATGTATCAAAAGGTTTTATTCCTCAGTGAGGGTAGTGGAGCTCTTCCCCTTTAGATAATTCCAGTCATTGTGGAGTTCAACTCAGAAGGTCACAGAGCCTATAGATCATGCTGTGATTGGGCTGATGTCACCTTTATTAACCTTTTTATTAAGGTTATTTATTTATCATGAACCTTTTAATTAGCATGATTGGTCCAATCTGACCTTTAACCTCTCCCCTCCCCTGCAGGGCCAATCACCATGTACCTCCAGCTGCTGATGGAGGTCGTTCCTCCTGAGAACAACGAATAGAGGAAGATAATAAACAGCCTGAACTGACTAATGTGGACAAATGTCTTTTCTACGTCCCAAATGGTACCCTATTCCCTATGTGGTGCACTACCCTATAGGCCCTAGTCAAAAGTAGTGCACTACATAGGGAATAGGGTGCCGTTTGAGACGCAGCCTTAGAAAACACTGAATGTCTCATAATGAAGGTACTGTCTCATAATGAAGGTACTGTCTCATAATGAAGGTACTGTCTCATAATGAAGGTACTGTACTGTCTCATAATGAAGGTACTGTCTCATAATGAAGGTACTGTACTGTCTCATAATGAAGGTACTGTCTCATAATGAAGGTACTGTACTGTCTCATAATGAAGGTACTGTCTCATAATGAAGATACTGTCTCATAATGAAGGTACTGTCTCATAATGAAGGTACTGTACTGTCTCATAATGAAGGTACTGTCTCATAATGAAGGTACTGTACTGTCTCATAATGAAGGTACTGTTTCATAATGAAGGTACTGTCTCATAATGAAGGTACTGTCTCATAATGAAGGTACTGTCTCATAATGAAGGTACTGTCTCATAATGAAGGTACTGTCTCATAATGAATGTACTGTCTCATAATGAAGGTAATGTAATGTCTCATAATGAAGGTACTGTCTCATAATGAAGGTACTGTCTCATAATGAAGGTACTGTACTGTCTCATAATGAAGGTACTGTCTCATAATGAAGGTACTGTCTCATAATGAAGGTACTGTACTGTCTCATAATGAAGGTACTGTCTCATAATGAAGGTACTGTCTCATAATGAAGGTACTGTCTCATAATGAAGGTACTGTCTCATAATGAAGGTACTGTCTCATAATGAAGGTACTGTCTCATAATGAAGGTAATGTAATGTCTCATAATGAAGGTACTGTCTCATAATGAAGGTAATGTACTGTCTCATAATGAAGGTACTGTACTGTCTCATAATGAAGGTACTGTTTCATAATGAAGGTACTGTCTCATAATGAAGGTACTGTCTCATAATGAAGGTACTGTCTCATAATGAAGGTACTGTCTCATAATGAAGGTACTGTCTCATAATGAAGGTACTGTCTCATAATGAAGGTACTGTCTCATAATGAAGGTAATGTACTGTCTCATAATGAAAGTACTGTCTCATAATGAAGGTACTGTACTGTGTCATAATGAAGGTACTGTCTCATAATGAAGGTACTGTCTCATAACGAAGGTAATGTCTCATAATGAAGGTAATGTCTCATAATGAAGGTAATGTCTCATAATGAAGGTACTGTCTCATAATGAAGGTACTGTACTGTCTCATAATGAAGGTACTGTACTGTCTCATAATGAAGGTACTGTGCTGTCTCATAATGAAGGTACTGTACTGTCTCATAATGAAGGTACTGTCTCATAATGAAGGTACTGTACTGTCTCATAATTAAGGTACTGTACTGTCCCATAATGAAGGTACTGTCACATAATGAAGGTAATGTCTCATAATGAAGGTACTGTCTCATAATGAAGGAACTGTACTGTATCATAATGAAGGTACTGTCCTGTCTCATAATGAAGGTACTGTCACATAATGAAGGTACTGTACTGTCTCATAATGAAAGTACTGTACTGTCTCATAATGAAGGTACTGTCTCATAATGAAGGTACTGTACTGTCTCATAATGAAGGTACTGTCTCATAATGAAGGTACTGTACTGTCTCATAATGAAGGTACTGTACTGTCTCATAATGAAGGTACTGTCTCATAATGAAGGTACTGTCTCATAATGAAGGTACTGTACTGTCTCATAATGAAGGTACTGTACTGTCTCATAATGAAAGGTACTGTCTCATAATGAAGGTAATGTCTCATAATGAAGGTACTGTACTGTCTCATAATGAAGGTAATGTCTCATAATGAAGGTACTGTACTGTCTCATAATGAAGGTACTGTCTCATAATGAAGGTACTGTCTCATAATGAAGGTACTGTACTGTCTCATAATGAAGGTACTGTCTCATAATGAAGGTACTGTCTCATAATGAAGGTACTGTACTGTCTCATAATGAAGGTACTGTCTCATAATGAAGGTACTGTCACATAATGAAGGTACTGTACTGTCTCATAATGAAAGTACTGTACTGTCTCATAATGAAGGTACTGTCTCATAATGAAGGTACTGTACTGTCTCATAATGAAGGTACTGTCTCATAATGAAGGTACTGTACTGTCTCATAATGAAGGTACTGTCTCATAATGAAGGTACTGTAATGTCTCATAATGAAGGTACTGTACTGTATCATAATGAAGGTACTGTACTGTCTCATAATGAAGGTACTGTCTCATAATGAAGGTACTGTCTCATAATGAAGGTACTGTACTATCTCATAATGAAGGTACTGTACTGTCTCATAATGAAGGTACTGTCTCATAATGAAGGTACTGTCTCCTAATGAAGGTTAGGTAATGTCTCATAATGAAGGTACTGTACTGTCTCATAATGAAGGTACTGTACTGTCTCATAATGAAGGTACTGTACTGTCTCATAATGAAGGTACTGTCTCATAATGAAGGTACTGTCTCATAATGAAGGTACTGTCTCATAATGAAGGTACTGTCTCATAATGAAGGTACTGTCTCATAATGAAGGTACTGTCTCATAATGAAGGTACTGTCTCATAATGAAGGTACTGTCTCATAATGAAGGTACTGTACTGTCTCATAATGAAGGTACTGTACTGTCTCATAATGAAGGTAATGTCTCATAATGAAGGTACTGTCTCATAATGAAGGTGCTGTCTCATAATGAAGGTACTGTACTGTCTCATAATGAAGGTACTGTACTGTCTCATAATGAAGGTAATGTACTGTCTCATAATGAAGGTACTGTCTCATAATGAAGGTACGGTACTGTCTCATAATGAAGGTACTGTCTCATAATGAAGACACTGTACTGTCTCATAATGAAGGTACTGTCTCATAATGAAGGTACTGTCTCATAATGAAGGTTATGTACTGTCTCATAATGAAGGTACTGTCTCATAATGAAGGTTAGGTAATGTCTCATAATGAAGGTACTGTACTGTCTCATAATGAAGGTTATGTACTGTCTCATAATGAAGGTAATGTCTCATAATGAAGGTAATGTCTCATAATGAAGGTACTGTACTGTCTCATAATGAAGGTACTGTCTCATAATGAAGGTAATGTACTGTCTCATAATGAAGGTACTGTCTCATAATGAAGGTAATGTCTCATAATGAAGGCAATGTACTGTCTCATAATGAAGGTACTGTCTCATAATGAAGGTAATGTCTCATAATGAAGGTACTGTACTGTCTCATAATGAAGGTACTGTCTCATAATGAAGGTACTGTACTGTCTCATAATGAAGGTACTGTCTCATAATGAAGGTACGGTACTGTCTCATAATGAAGGTACTGTCTCATAATGAAGACACTGTACTGTCTCATAATGAAGGTACTGTCTCATAATGAAGGTACTGTCTCATAATGAAGGTTATGTACTGTCTCATAATGAAGGTACTGTCTCATAATGAAGGTTAGGTAATGTCTCATAATGAAGATACTGTACTGTCTCATAATGAAGGTTATGTACTGTCTCATAATGAAGGTAATGTCTCATAATGAAGGTAATGTCTCATAATGAAGGTACGGTACTGTCTCATAATGAAGGTACTGTCTCATAATGAAGGTAATGTACTGTCTCATAATGAAGGTACTGTCTCATAATGAAGGTAATGTCTCATAATGAAGGCAATGTACTGTCTCATAATGAAGGTACTGTCTCATAATGAAGGTAATGTCTCATAATGAAGGTACTGTACTGTCTCATAATGAATGTACTGTCTCATAATGAAGGTACTGTACTGTCTCATAATGAAGGTACTGTCTCATAATGAAGGTAATGTACTGTCTCATAATGAAGGTAATGTCTCATAATGAAGGTACTGTCTCATAATGAAGGTACTGTCTCATAATGAAGATAATGTCTCATAATGAAGGTAATGTACTGTCTCATAATGAAGGTACTGTCTCATAATGAAGGTACTGTCTCATAATGAAGGTACTGTCTCATAATGAAGGTACTGTCTCATAATGAAGGTACTGTCTCATAATGAAGATAATGTACTGTCTCATAATGAAGGTACTGTACTGTCTCATAATGAGACAGAGGCTCTGGTTGGCAGCAGCCGTCTACATGATTTGGTTCCCAAACTAATTGACTGGATACAGGAGGTCAATGCCTGCGTCTAAAATCACACCCTGTGGCCCTAGGGAACGGGACGCCATTTGAAACGCTGACAATATGCTGTTCTTGTACATGACTAGAGAGAACATAATGATGTCATAATTTTTTAAACTTTTTATTTGTCCTCGACATTGTTTAAAATCCCTCATGTTTGCGCTGTTCAAGCATTTCTATATTATCTATATCTATGGTTTCTATATTATCTATATCTATGGTTTCTATATTATCTATATCTATGGTTTTAATAGTTATTTGACAAGTTAAAAGACATATTTGTCCCTTGCTGTCTTCTATCTCGTCCACCAGCGGCCAGTTGAACCTGGGGACACAGTTCATCTTATACGGCCTACTGGGTGATGTCATCGTGTCACTCTAAACTGAATGTAGAATTTATACTACTGAATTCAACGTTTCAAAACCTCTTCTCTTCTTGGACTTGAAAAGGAGATAGTGAGTTGTTGTGTTTGTGAATAAAACAGTTTACCCTTCAATTGTAATTCAATCCCACAAATCAATTAATTTGTCATCTTATAAAAAGTTTACAGTATCTGTTTGCCAAAAAATACTAACCACAAACATCAATCACTTTCCTGAACTCGAACCTTCACCCCACTTTAATCACCATCATGGACTGCGTTGATAGAGGCTTTGGTAAGATCAGTCATCCACAACAGTAGGTGGCGCAGTAACAGAACACACCGGAAACACGGTTCTTCTTCTACGCCCTTGACCTTCCTGCTCGTATGACGACATATCAAAACAATAACGTTTGACATTGTTGATGTGGACTTTGCTTCAGTATAACATTATTGTAAATGAGAGAATAAAACGGCCAAAGGATGAATACGGCTCTGAGACACTGGAAGGAGGCTGCGACGGTCATACTAGCTGCTGGTACGAGACATAAACTCCCTGTAGATAGTTTGACGAGGTGTGTCGATAAAGGCACCTCTGCACCTGCGATCAGTGGGCACTCCAACCTACCTGACAGGTTAGCCTTCGACTATGAAGTGTTGTTGTTGAAACGAAGCGGTACGAGTGGTTTCATGCCGAATGCTTATGTCTTTCCCGGAGGTCTGGTGGATCCGGCAGATTTCTCAAGTGAATGGCTTGATCTTTTTAAATCTTTTCGGCGCTCACCGAATTTTGGACTCGGATTTGTGAAACAGCCGCCGGAGACGAGACCTCCTATCTTCGCCACTGACAGGAAGAAACTGGGTTCTCCCGTTCCAGGGGACGTCGCATTTAGAATCTGTGCCGCGAGGGAAACGTTTGAGGAGTCAGGTGTACTTCTAGTCGTGCCTAAAGAGGAAGAGAGTACTTTACTTAACAGCATCGAGAACAACAGATACAGTCAGCCCGAATTAACCAGAATAACCGATCTCTGTGACAAGAGTGAATTGGCTAAATGGAGAGTGCTGGTAAACGAGAACCCCTCTAACTTCATCAGAATGTGCAGGGAGCTGGAGTGTCTACCTAACATCTGGGCTCTGCATGAATGGGGTAACTGGCTGACCCCTACTGGTGTGTACGGGAAACAGCGGAGGTACGACACGGCCTTCTACATTTGCTGCTTGCAAGAAACACCACCTCACACCCTACAAGACGAGAAGGAAATTGTGCACTTTAAGGTGATACCACAGCTTAGTAGGGTGAAAGTGTGTTTTATTGTGGTGTTTAAAGTGTTAAGCGACTCATGTATTCATTCATGATGTATTCATCAGTTTATAAAATTGTTTTAAACTGTTCATTTAATCTTAGTCCAACCTAAACCCCTCTCTCTCCTCCCCTCTCCCTCTCCCTCTCTCTTCCCCTCTCCCTCCTCCCCTCTCTCTCCTCCCCTCTCCCTCTCTCTCCTCCCCTCTCCCTCTCCCTCCTCCCCTCTCCCTCTCCCTCCTCCCCTCTCACTCTCCTCCCCTCTCCCTCTCTCTCCTCTCCCCTCCCTCTCTCTCTCTCTCCTCCCCTCTCCCTCCTCCCTCTCTCTCCTCCCTCCTCCCTCTCTCTCCTCCCCTCTCTCAGTGGTCCACCCCCTCAGAGATCCTCCACAGCTACCAGGCCAGAGAGATGTGGATAGCCCCTCCACAGTTCTATGATCTCAGCCGTATGTGCCGGTTCCCCTCCCTGCTGGACCTCCACAGCTTCTCCAGACAGAGAGCTTCAGAGGGCTGTGAACAGTGGCTCCCTGTCCGCATGGTGTCAGACAGCTACTACATATCCCTCCTCCCAGGTTAGTGTTTACATTTATATGAAGGGTCTGATTACTACATATCACTCCTCCCAGGTTAGAGTTTACATGAAGGATCTGATTACTACATATCCCTCCTCCCAGGTTAGAGTTTACATGAAGGGTCTGATTACTACATATCACTCCTCCCAGGTTAGAGTTTACATTTATATGAAGGGTCTGATTACTACATATCACTCCTCCCAGGTTAGAGTTTACATGAAGGATCTGATTACTACATATCCCTCCTCCCAGGTTAGTGTTTACATGAAGGGTCTGATTACTACATATCACTCCTCCCAGGTTAGAGTTTACATGAAGGATCTGATTACTACATATCACTCCTCCCAGGTTAGAGTTTACATGAAGGATCTGATTACTACATATCCCTCCTCCCAGGTTAGAGTTTACATGAAGGGTCTGATTACTACATATCCCTCCTCCCAGGTTAGTGTTTACATGAAGGGTCTGATTACTACATATCCCTCCTCCCAGGTTAGAGTTTACATGAAGGGTCTGATTACTACATATCCCTCCTCCCAGGTTAGAGTTTACATGAAGGGTCTGATTAGTACATATCCCTCCTCCCAGGTTAGAGTTTACACGAAGGGTCTGATTACTACATATCACTCCTCCCAGGTTAGTGTTTACATGAAGGGTCTGATTACTACATATCCCTCCTCCCAGGTTAGAGTTTACATGAAGGGTCTGATTACTACATATCCCTCCTCCCAGGTTAGAGTTTACATGAAGGGTCTGATTACTACATATCCCTCCTCCCAGGTTAGAGTTTACATGAAGGGTCTGATTACTACATATCACTCCTCCCAGGTTAGTGTTTACATGAAGGGTCTGATTACTACATATCCCTCCTCCCAGGTTAGAGTTTACATGAAGGGTCTGATTACTACATATCCCTCCTCCCAGGTTAGAGTTTACATGAAGGGTCTGATTACTACATATCACTCCTCCCAGGTTAGTGTTTACATGAAGGGTCTGATTACTACATATCCCTCCTCCCAGGTTAGAGTTTACATGAAGGGTCTGATTACTACATATCACTCCTCCCAGGTTAGTGTTTACATTTATATGAAGTGTCTGATTACTACATATCCCTCCTCCCAGGTTAGAGTTTACATTTATATGAAGTGTCTGATTACTACATATCCCTCCTCCCAGGTTAGAGTTTACATTTATATGAAGTGTCTGATTACTACATATCCCTCCTCCCAGGTTAGAGTTTACATTTATATGAAGTGTCTGATTACTACATATCCCTCCTCCCAGGTTAGAGTTTACATTTATATGAAGGGTCTGATTACTACATATCCCTCCTCCCAGGTTAGAGTTTACATTTATATGAAGTGTCTGATTACTACATATCCCTCCTCCCAGGTTAGAGTTTACATTTATATGAAGGGTCTGATTACTACATATCCCTCCTCCCAGGTTAGTGTTTACATGAAGGGTCTGATTACTACATATCCCTCCTCCCAGGTTAGAGTTTACATTTATATGAAGGGTAGTTAGTTAGTCACGTCATCTAGTGCCCTTTACATGAAGGGTGTGTCTCCTCCACTTACCAGTTATATTATATTACTGCCGGATGATCGTTTCACTGTTTAACGTGTGTGTGTGTGTGTGTGTGTGTGTGTGTGTGTGTGTGTGTGTGTGTGTGTGTGTGTCCGTCCTCCACTCACCAGGTGACGAGCTGTACCCAGAGGAGGGGTCATGTCAGATGGATGTGACCCTGAACACAGACCGGAGCCTTGATGAGCTACATCAGGGCTGCTCAGCACTGCACCGTATCGTAGCCTTGGACCCCTACACTGCTGCTGCCGTCATCACCATCACACCCAAATACAACCACCTGCTGCCCTTCCCCCGGTCCAACCTGAGAACCAGCGCCAGCAGTCAGCTCTGAGAGACGGGCTGATCACCATCACACCCAAATACAACCACCTGCTGCCCTTCCCCCGGTCCAACCTGAGAACCAGCACCAGCAGTCAGCTCTGAGAGACGGGTTGATCACCATCACACCCAAATACAACCACCTGCTGCCCTTCCCCCGGTCCAGCCTGAGAACCAGCGCCAGCAGTCAGCTCTGAGAGACGGGTTGACACTCAAATGGCACCCTATTTACAATTACTTTTCAGCAGAGATACACAAACATCTGGTCAACAGTAGTGCACTATATAGGGAATAGGGCTCTGGTCTATAGTAGTGCACTATATAGGGAATAGGGCTCTGGTCTAAAGTAGTGCACTATATAGGGAATAGGGTGCCATAGGGCTCTGGTCTAAAGTAGTGCACTATATAGGGAATAGGGTGCCATTTGTGAGTTGACCCATGTATTGTACTGTACAGGCTTGCTGCTAAGGTCTTGCTGCTGGTTTTCCTACTACTGTGTTCTGCTACCTGACAAAGGGCTCCCGAGTGGCGCAGTGGTCTAAGGCACTGCATTTCAGTGCTAGAGGCGTCACTACAGACCCTGGTTCGATTCCAGGCTGTATCACAACCGGCCGTGACTGGGAGTCCAATAAGCCGGAGCACAATTCATTGCCACAATTCAGGCCATCATTGTAAATAAGAATTTGTTCATAACTGACTTGCCTAGTTAAACAAAGGTTAAATAAAACATTTATTAAATTCTGTGACACTGGAAATTGATCTTGGTTTCAAATACCTCTCAATGTATTATTTTTGTCCATAATTGTACGGCATTATTTAAATCGGGGTGTTTTGTATGAAATATTCTTTAGAGCTATCACACCATTATACACTGAGTCTACAAAACATTAAGAACACCTGCTCTTTCCATGATACAGACTGACCAGGTGAATCCAGGTGAAAGCTATGATGAGGCTGTTCTGACCCATTGAGGCTGTTCTGACCCGTTGAGGCTGTTCCGACCCGTTGAGGCTGTTCCGACCCGTTGAGGCTGTTCCGACCCGTTGAGGCTGTTCCGACCCGTTGAGGCTGTTCCGACCCGTTGAGGCTGTTCCGACCCGTTGAGGCTGTCCTGAGGGCAAAGGGGGGCGGTGTAACTCTATATTAGGAAGGTGTTCTTAATGTTTTGTCACTCAGTATGTCTAGCTAAAAAATGCAGTATTTGAGTTGTACAACTGAAATATATCAGCCAGTTGATTCATAAATACTGTGGATCATAAACCCAGGGAAACAGGAAACAGAAGCTGCACGTCCACCAACAACACAAACCCAGAGAAACAGGAAACAGAAGCTGCACGTCCACCAACAACACAAACCAGGGAAACAGGAAACAGAAGCTGCACGTCCACCAACAACACAAACCAGGGAAACGTCCACCTTTTCTGTTGTGAGATTTGATTGGACGGTGAGTGTTTGGAGAACTAATCTGAGATTCACCTGGCACATTCGCACCGAGAAGCAATCTCAGAACAACAGAAACTAGAGAAAAAAACTTTTTTGAAGCAAATTTTATTTGAAAAAGTATGGATTTCTACACCCAAAGAAAACAGACAGATGCAGACAAAACCAGTCCTTTTCATTGGAAACAGTGTTCAAGTCCCAAATGGTACCCTATTTCAAACAGGCTCTGGTCAGAAGTAGTGCACTATAAAGGGAATAGGGTTCCATAGGGCTCTGGTCTAAAGTAGTGCACTATATAGGGAATAGGGTCCCATTTGGGACGCAGGAGACCGTATTCCTCTTCGACCTTTTCCTTCTGTCTGATTGCAATCCTGTGTGAAGCTTCCACTCTCACTACATCCTGAGAGCACTCGTCTGTGTGACTGAAGAACCAACCGGACAGTCTGCATACCAATGGGGGACTAGAGTAACGGCCGTTCAGCGAGAGACAGGAAACTGTCCTAACGTTATGCTCATCAGTTGATCCATACAGAGAGACGTTGTTTTTACATGAGGATGTTGCATAGCCTATGTCATGTAGGACACCGATCGTATGGTGTGATTGCATAGCCTACGTCATGTACGACACCGATCGTATGGTGTGATTGCATAGCCTATGTCATGTAGGACACCGATCGTATGGTGTGATTGCATAGCCTATGTCATGTACGACACCGATCGTATGGTGTGATTGCATAGCCTACGTCATGTAGGACACCGATCGTATGGTGTGATTGCATAGCCTATGTCATGTACGACACCGATCATATGGTGTGATTGCATAGCCTATGTCATGTACGACACCGATCGTATGGTGTGATTGCATAGCCTATGTCATGTAGGACACCGATCGTATGGTGTGATTGCATAGCCTACATCATGTACGACACCGATCGTATGGTGTGATTGCATAGCCTATGTCATTTAGGACACCGATCGTATGGTGTGATTGCATAGCCTATGTCATGTATGACACCGATCGTATGGTGTGATTGCATAGCCTATGTCATTTACGACACCGATCGTATGGTGTGATTGCATAGCCTAAGTCATGTAGGACACCGATCGTATGGTGTGATTGCATAGCCTATGTCATGTACGACACCGATCGTATGGTGTGATTGCATAGCCTACGTCATGTACGACACCGATCGTATGGTGTGATTGCATAGCCTACGTCATGTACGACACCGATCGTATGGTGTGATTGCATAGCCTACGTCATGTACGACACCGATCGTATGGTGTGATTGCATAGCCTATGTCATTTAGGACACCGATCGTATGGTGTGATTGCATAGCCTATGTCATGTAGGACACCGATCGTATGGTGTGATTGCATAGCCTATGTCATGTACGACACCGATCGTATGGTGTGATTGCATAGCCTATGTCATGTACGACACCGATCGTATGGTGTGATTGCATAGCCTATGTCATGTAGGACACCGATCGTATGGTGTGATTGCATAGCCTACGTCATGTACGACACCGATCGTATGGTGTGATTGCATAGCCTATGTCATTTAGGACACCGATCGTATGGTGTGATTGCATAGCCTATGTCATGTATGACACCGATCGTATGGTGTGATTGCATAGCCTATGTCATTTACGACACCGATCGTATGGTGTGATTGCATAGCCTAAGTCATGTAGGACACCGATCGTATGGTGTGATTGCATAGCCTATGTCATGTACGACACCGATCGTATGGTGTGATTGCATAGCCTACGTCATGTACGACACCGATCGTATGGTGTGATTGCATAGCCTATGTCATGTACGACACCGATCGTATGGTGTGATTGCATAGCCTACGTCATGTACGACACCGATCGTATGGTGTGATTGCATAGCCTATGTCATTTAGGACACCGATCGTATGGTGTGATTGCATAGCCTATGTCATGTAGGACACCGATCGTATGGTGTGATTGCATAGCCTATGTCATGTACGACACCGATCGTATGGTGTGATTGCATAGCCTATGTCATGTAGGACACCGATCGTATGTTGTGATTGTTGAATGACACACGTTCCGTCGTACACAAGGCTGTAGTGGAGGTCTATATGTTGGACAAATTATTATTTAAACGTGTTCTTGTGTCCCAGTGCCATTTCTTATGATCATTATTCATCACACGGTAATCATCATTTATCATCATTATTCAGGATTATTCATCAACTATCTAGTGATGGCAGAACAGCAGGTAACCTGTCACGATGATACAACAGGACTATCTATCTAGTGATACTTTACTTACGTACTATTGTTTGTACAGATGAACGTGGTACCTTCAGGCGTTTGGAAATTGCTCCCAAGGATGAACCAGACTTGTGGAGGTCTACAATCATTTTTCTGAGGTCTTGGCTGATTTCTTTTGATTTTCCCATGATGTCAAGCAAAGAGGCACTGAGTTTGAAGGTAGACCTTGAAATACATCTACAGGTACACCTCCAATTGACTCAAATTATGTCAATTAGCCTATCAGAAGCTTCTAAAGCCATGACATAATTTTCTGGAATTGTCCAAGCTATTTAAAGGCACAGTCAACTTAGTGTATGTAAACTTCTGATCCACTGGAATTGTGATACAGTGAATTATAAGTGAAATAATCTGTCTGTAAACAATTGTTGGAAAAATGACTTGTGTCATGCACAAAGTAGATGTCCTAACCGACTTGACAAAACTATAGTTTGTTAACAATAAATGTGTGGAGTAGTTGAAAAACGAGTTTTAATGACTCCAACCTAAGTGTACGTAAACTTCCGACTTCAACTGTGAATGTTTCTAGGATCTGGTTAAACAGATACGAAGAAAGCTTTTAAGAAAATGCCTCTCTGTGATTAAAAGTAAGAAAAGCTGTGATTTTCAAATCTAGTTTCTAGCCAGAGGTATTTAGGGAGGGTATTTTCCCCACGTTATTGTGGGGAAAATCACACTTTTTTAAATTTAACTTAGTCACACTTTTTTTTATGTTTCAACTTTCAACTTTTGATGATGTCATCAGGCAGAATTTTTGTACTTTATATATTTTCGTTCAAAACGTAGAAATCTGCAGTTTTCACGATGTAGACACCGATATTGTGCTGGAGATAATGAACAGGAGAGTGAGAGTGATGGAGTTACCCTTTAAACATGAGGCTTCCAGATGAATCCGGGTTCCAAGTTATGAATAGATCTTCAGATACACAGAGATCAACCCGCATAATGGCCTGTCATTGATTTAGCCTACCCCACCTGTGAGCTTGCAAGTGTTTTTGATTGAGAGAGGGAGACAGAGAGACAGACAGACAGACAGACAGACAGACAGACAGACAGAGAGACAGAGACAGAGAGAGAGACAGAGAGAGAGAGACAGAGACAGAGAGAGAGAGAGTGAAAGCGTGCGTGTGTGAGCCTAGTAACCCGTGGTGCTGTGCTGTGGACGGTAACCGTGGAAACAGAACTCGGTAGCGTTATCCTACCTGTTGCCCAGCCTCTCCTTCTGAGGCTGCGTCCCAAATGGATCCCTAGACAGACCGATGCCTAGTCTCCGTGGGAACCCCGTTGTTGTTACGGTGACATCAGCGGGAGATGAAAGTAACCTTGAAGTGCATCACAAATGGATCCTATTTCAGATATTATGAGTCACATGCGGCGAATACAACAGGTGTAGACCTTACAGGTGTAGACATTACAGTGAAATGCTTACTTACGAGCCCCTTAACCAACAATGCAGTTTAATTATTTTTTTTAATTAAAAAGAATAAGAAATAAAAGTAACAAGTAATTAAAGAACAGCAGTAAAATAGAGAGACTATATACAGGGGGGTACCTGTACAGAGTCAATGTGCAGGGGCACCGGTTAGTTGAGGTAATATGTACATGTAGGTAGAGTTATTAAAGTGACTATGCAACGATGATAACAACAGAGAGTAGCAGCGGTGTAAAAGAGGTGTGGGGGCAATGCAAATAGTCTGGGTAGGCATTTGATTAGATATTCAGGAGTCTTATGGCTTGGGGGTAGAAGCTGTTTAGAAGCCTCTTGAACCCAGACTTGGCGCACCGGTACCGCTTGCCGTGCGGTAGCAGAGAGGACAGGCTATGTCTAGGGTGGCTGGGGTCTTTGACAATATTTAGGGCCTTCCTCTGACACCGCCTGGTATAGAGGTCCTGGATGGCAGGAAGCTTGGCCCCAGTGACGTACTGGGCCGTACACACCACCCTCTGTAGTGCCTTGCGGTCGGAGGCCGTGCAGTTGCCATACCAGGCAGTGATGCAACCAGTCAGGATGCTCTCGATGGTGCAGCTGTAGAACCTTTTGAGGATCTGAGGACCCATGCCAAATCGTTTTAGTTTCCTGAAGGGGGAATAGGTTTTGTTGTGCCCTCTTCACGATTGTCATGGTGTGCTTGGACCAAGTTAGTTTGTTGGTGATGTGGACACCAAGGAACTTGAAGCTCTGAAATATAGTGCAGTACTTTGGCCCTATGGGCCCTGGTTAGAAGTAGTGCAGTACTTTGGCCCTATGGGCCCTGGTTAGAAGTAGTGCAGTACTTTGGCCCTATGGGCCCTGGTTAGAAGTAGTGCAGTACTCTGGCCCTATGGGCCCTGGTTAGAAGTAGTGCAGTACTTTGGCCCTATGAGCCCTGGTTAGAAGTAGTGCAGTACTTTGGCACTATGAGCCCTGGTTAGTAGTAGTGCAGTACTTTGGCCCTATGGGCCCTGGTTAGTAGTGCAGTACTTTGGCCCTATGGGCCCTGGTTAGTAGTGCAGTACTTTGGCCCTATGGGCCCTGGTTAGAAGTAGTGCAGTACTTTGGCCCTATGGGCCCTGGTTAGAAGTAGTGCAGTACTTTGGCCCTATAGGCCCTGGTTAGAAGTAGTGCAGTACTTTGGCCCTATGTGCCCTGGTTAGAAGTAGTGCAGTACTTTGGCACTATGAGCCCTGGTTAGAAGTAGTGCAGTACTTTGGCCCTATGAGCCCTGGTTAGTAGTAGTGCAGTACTTTGGCCCTATGTGCCCTGGTTAGAAGTAGTGCAGTACTTTGGCCCTATGGGCCCTGGTTAGTAGTAGTGCAGTACTTTGGCCCTATGAGCCCTGGTTAGAAGTAGTGCAGTACTTTGGCCCTATGGGCCCTGGTTAGAAGTAGTGCAGTACTTTGGCCCTATGGGCCCTGGTTAGAAGTAGTGCAGTACTTTGGCCCTATGGGCCCTGGTTAGAAGTAGTGCAGTACTTTGGCCCTATGGGCCCTGGTTAGAAGTAGTGCAGTACTTTGGCCCTATGGGCCCTGGTTAGAAGTAGTGGAGTACTTTGGCCCTATGAGCCCTGGTTAGAAGTAGTGCAGTACTTTGGCCCTATGTGCCCTGGTTAGAAGTAGTGCAGTACTTTGGCCCTATGGGCCCTGGTTAGAAGTAGTGCAGTACTTTGGCCCTATGGGCCCTGGTTAGAAGTAGTGCAGTACTTTGGCCCTATGTGCCCTGGTTAGAAGTAGTGCAGTACTTTGGCCCTATGGGCCCTGGTTAGAAGTAGTGCAGTACTTTGGCCCTATGTGCCCTGGTTAGAAGTAGTGCAGTACTTTGGCCCTATGTGCCCTGGTTAGAAGTAGTGCAGTACTTTGGCCCTATGGGCCCTGGTTAGAAGTAGTGCAGTACTTTGGCCCTATGGGCCCTGGTTAGAAGTAGTGCAGTACTTTGGCCCTATGGGCCCTGGTTAGAAGTAGTGCAGTACTTTGGCCCTATGTGCACTGGTTATAAGTAGTGCAGTACTTTGGCCCTATGGGCCCTGGTTAGAAGTAGTGCAGTACTTTGGCCCTATGGGCCCTGGTTAGAAGTAGTGCAGTACTTTGGCCCTATGGGCCCTGGTTAGAAGTAGTGCAGTACTTTGGCCCTATGAGCCCTGGTTAGAAGTAGTGCAGTACTTTGGCCCTATGGGCCCTGGTTAGTAGTAGTGCAGTACTCTGGCCCTATGGGCCCTGGTTAGAAGTAGTGCAGTACTTTGGCCCTATGGGCCCTGGTTAGAAGTAGTGCAGTACTTTGGCCCTATGGGCCCTGGTTAGAAGTAGAGCAGTATAAAGAGAACAGTGTAGAACATGGGGATGTGTGAAACCTCGGTGTGGAGCCGTATCAGGAGGAAGAGCTACTCACCAAGCAGTGTGATGTCCTTTACACTGGTGCCTAGTTGTTCTGCCTGATGTGAGGCAGGATGTGACATCTGATACCACTTGAAGCTGGGATGTCCCTCCTAACATTTCATTCGTTTGTCCGACTGTCCGTCAAATCCTGGCTATACCCTACATCACCACTAACAACACATATGCCTGGAATCCTTACATCGTAGGGCAGCAGGAGAGAGCAGGGCAGCAGGAGAGAGCAGGGCAGCAAGAGGGCAGCAGGAGAGAGCAGGGCAGCAGGAGAGAGCAGGGCAGCAGGAGAGAGCAGGGCAGCAGCAGGGCAGCAGGAGAGAGCAGGGCAGCAGGAGAGAGCAGGGCAGCAGGAGGGCAGCAGGAGAGAGCAGGGCAGCAGGAGGGCAGCAGGAGAGAGCAGGGCAGCAGGAGGGCAGCAGGAGAGAGCAGGAGAGAGCAGGGCAGCAGGAGAGAGCAGGGCAGCAGGAGGGCAGCAGGAGAGAGCAGGAGAGAGCAGGGCAGCAAGAGAGAGCAGGGCAGGAGGGCAGCAGGAGAGAGCAGGGCAGCAGCAGGGCAGCAGGAGAGAGCAGGGCAGCAGGAGAGAGCAGGGCAGCAGGAGGGCAGCAGGAGAGAGCAGGGCAGCAGGAGAGAGCAGGGCAGCAGGAGAGAGCAGGGCAGGAGGGCAGCAGGAGAGAGCAGGAGAGAGCAGGGCAGCAAGAGAGAGCAGGAGAGAGCAGGGCAGGAGGGCAGCAGAAGAGAGCAGGGCAGCAGCAGGGCAGCAGGAGAGAGCAGGTTAGCAGGAGAGAGCAGGGCAGCAGGAGGGCAGCAGGAGAGAGCAGGGCAGCAGGAGAGAGCAGGGCAGCAGGAGAGAGCAGGGCAGCAGCAGGGCAGCAGGATGGAGCAGGGCAGCAGGAGAGAGCAGGGCAGCAGGAGAGAGCAGGGCAGCAGGAGAGAGCAGGGCAGGGCAGCAGGAGAGAGCAGGGCAGCAGCAGGGCAGCAGGAGAGAGCAGGTTAGCAGGAGAGAGCAGGGCAGCAGGAGGGCAGCAGGAGAGAGCAGGGCAGCAGGAGAGAGCAGGGCAGCAGGAGAGAGCAGGGCAGCAGCAGGGCAGCAGGATGGAGCAGGGCAGCAGGAGAGAGCAGGGCAGCAGGAGAGAGCAGGGCAGCAGGAGAGAGCAGGGCAGCAGGAGAGAGCAGGGCAGGGCAGCAGGAGGGCAGCAGGAGAGAGCAGGGCAGCAGGAGAGAGCAGGGCAGCAGCAGGGCAGCAGGAGAGAGCAGGGCAGCAGGAGAGAGCAGGGCAGCAGGAGAGAGCAGGGCAGCAGCAGGGCAGCAGGAGAGAGCAGGGCAGCAGGAGAGAGCAGGGCAGCAGGAGAGAGCGGTTTCGTCGCTTGTAGCACAGAGATCAATTTATTGCAAGTAATCAAAAAATAATGAATAGATTTTAAACAAAAAAAAATAGATTTTTATTTGTCATAGACGGACAAGAGAAAACCCAATAGAAAATCTTTGGAGGGAGCTGAAAGTCCGTATTGCCCAGCGACAGCCCCGAAACCTGAAGGATCTGGAGAAGGTCTGTATGGAGGAGTGGGCCAAAATCCCTGCTGCTCTGTGTGCAAACCTGGTCAAGAACTACAGGAAACGTATGATCTCTGTAATTGCAAACAAAGGTTTCTGTGCCAAATATTAAGTTCTGCTTTTCTGATGTATCAAATACTTATGTCATGCAATAAAATGCAAATGAATAACTTAAAAATCATACAATGTGATTTTTTGGATTTTTGTTTTAGATTCCGTCTCTCACAGTTGAAGTGTACCTATGATAAAAATTACAGACCTCTACATGCTTTGTAAGTAGGAACACCTGCAAAATCGGCAGTGTATCAAATACTTGTTCTCCCCACTGTACGTTTTCATACCTTTATGGACAGATGTGGAAGTGTTATACCTTTAGGGACAGATGTGGAAGTGTTATACCTTTAGGGACAGATGTAGAAGTGTTATACCTTTAGGGACAGATGTGGAAGTGTTTTACCTTTAGGGACAGATATGGAAGTGTTAAACCTTTAGGGACAGATGTAGAAGTGTTATACCTTTAGGGACAGATGTGGAAGTGTTTTACCTTTAGGGACAGATGTAGAAGTGTTATACCTTTAGGGACAGATGTGGAAGTGTTATACCTTTAGGGACAGATGTGGAAGTGTTATACCTTTAGGGACAGATATGGAAGTGTTATACCTTTAGGGACAGATGTGGAAGTGTTATACCTTTAGGGACAGATGTGGAAGTGTTAAACCTTAAGGGACAGATGTGGAAGTGTTATACCTTTAGGGACAGATGTGGAAGTGTTATACCTTTAGGGACAGATGTGGAAGTGGTATACCTTTAGGGACAGATGTGGAAGTGTTATACCTTTAGGGACAGATGTGGAAGTGTTATACCTTTAGGGACAGATGTGGAAGTGTTATACCTTTAGGGACAGATGTGGAAGTGTTAAACCTTTAGGGACAGATGTGGAAGTGTTATACCTTTAGGGACAGATGTAGAAGTGTTATACCTTTAGGGACAGATGTGGAAGTGTTATACCTTTAGGGACAGATGTAGAAGTGTTATACCTTTAGGGACAGATGTAGAAGTGTTATACCTTTAGGGACAGATGTGGAAGTGTTATACCTTTAGGGACAGATGTGGAAGTGTTATACCTTTAGGGACAGATGTAGAAGTGTTATACCTTTAGGGACAGACGTGGAAGTGTTATACCTTTAGGGACAGATGTGGAAGTGTTATACCTTTAGGGACAGATGTGGAAGTGTTATACCTTTAGGGACAGATGTGGAAGTGGTATACCTTTAGGGACAGATGTGGAAGTGTTATACCTTTAGGGACAGATGTGGAAGTGTTATACCTTTAGGGACAGATGTGGAAGTGTTATACCTTTAGGGACAGATGTGGAAGTGTTATACCTTTAGGGACAGATGTGGAAGTGTTATACCTTTAGGGACAGATGTGGAAGTGTTATACCTTTAGGGACAGATGTAGAAGTGTTATACCTTTAGGGACAGATGTGGAAGTGTTATACCTTTAGGGACAGATGTGGAAGTGTTATACCTTTAGGGACAGATGTAGAAGTGTTATACCTTTAGGGACAGATGTGGAAGTGTTATACCTTTAGGGACAGATGTGGAAGTGTTAAACCTTAAGGGACAGATGTGGAAGTGTTATACCTTTAGGGACAGATGTGGAAGTGTTATACCTTTAGGGACAGATGTGGAAGTGGTATACCTTTAGGGACAGATGTGGAAGTGTTATACCTTTAGGGACAGATGTGGAAGTGTTATACCTTTAGGGACAGATGTGGAAGTGTTATACCTTTAGGGACAGATGTGGAAGTGTTAAACCTTTAGGGACAGATGTGGAAGTGTTATACCTTTAGGGACAGATGTAGAAGTGTTATACCTTTAGGGACAGATGTGGAAGTGTTATACCTTTAGGGACAGATGTAGAAGTGTTATACCTTTAGGGACAGATGTAGAAGTGTTATACCTTTAGGGACAGATGTGGAAGTGTTATACCTTTAGGGACAGATGTGGAAGTGTTATACCTTTAGGGACAGATGTAGAAGTGTTATACCTTTAGGGACAGACGTGGAAGTGTTATACCTTTAGGGACAGATGTGGAAGTGTTATACCTTTAGGGACAGATGTGGAAGTGTTATACCTTTAGGGACAGATGTGGAAGTGGTATACCTTTAGGGACAGATGTGGAAGTGTTATACCTTTAGGGACAGATGTGGAAGTGTTATACCTTTAGGGACAGATGTGGAAGTGTTATACCTTTAGGGACAGATGTGGAAGTGTTATACCTTTAGGGACAGATGTGGAAGTGTTATACCTTTAGGGACAGATGTGGAAGTGTTATACCTTTAGGGACAGATGTAGAAGTGTTATACCTTTAGGGACAGATGTGGAAGTGTTATACCTTTAGGGACAGATGTGGAAGTGTTATACCTTTAGGGACAGATGTAGAAGTGTTATACCTTTAGGGACAGATGTGGAAGTGTTATACCTTTAGGGACAGATGTGGAAGTGTTATACCTTTAGGGACAGATGTGGAAGTGTTATACCTTTAGGGACAGATGTAGAAGTGTTATACCTTTAGGGACAGATGTGGAAGTGTTATACCTTTAGGGACAGATGTAGAAGTGTTATACCTTTAGGGACAGATGTGGAAGTGTTATACCTTTAGGGACAGATGTAGAAGTGGCTCTATCTCAACCATTATTTAAATGGTTCCTCTTTCTCCCCTAGTCATGCATTTTTTATCACATGTATATTTTTGGATGAGCAGGATGAGAGAATGATGAGAAGAGTGAGGTATGGGGAGAGGATAGAGGGGGAAGAGAATAAGTGGAAATAGGAGGGGAGACAACAGGAGAGAAGAGAAGAGAATAGAAGAGGAGAGGAGAGGAGAGGAGAGGAGAGGAGAGGGGAGGAGAGGAGAGGAGAGGAGAGGAGAGCTGAGGATGAGGGGAGGGGAGGAGAAGATGAGGAGAGGGGAGGAGAAGATGAGGAGAGGGGAGCTGAGGAGAAGATGAGGAGAGGATGAGGAGAGGCGAGCTGAGGATGAGGGGAGGGGAGGAGAAGATGAGGAGAGGATGAGGAGAGGGGAGCTGAGGATGAGGGGAGGGGAGGAGAAGATGAGGAGAGGATGAGGAGAGGCGAGCTGAGGATGAGGGGAGGGGAGGAGAAGATGAGGAGAGGATGAGGAGAGGGGAGCTGAGGATGAGGGGAGGGAAGGAGAAGATGAGGAGAGGATGAGGAGAGGGGAGCTGAGGATGAGGGGAGGGGAGGAGAAGATGAGGAGAGGATGAGGAGAGGGGAGCTGAGGATGAGGGGAGGGGAGGAGAAGATGAGGAGAGGATGAGGAGAGGGGAGCTGAGGATGAGGGGAGGGGAGGAGAAGATGAGGAGAGGATGAGGAGAGGGGATGGTTTGTACCATTGTATCTACCATTACAGTTCCATATGGTTGTCACGTCGGGGATAACAGTCATTGACAACTGTAACATTTTAGCTAAACCTAACCCTTTTACAAACCTTAACCTCAGTCTCCTAACCTGCCACGTTAGTTACTCCTCATACAGAGACCTCCTCATACTGAGACCTCCTCGTACTGAGACCTCCTCATACTGAGACCTCCTCATACAGAGACCTCCTCGTACTGAGACCTCCTCATACTGAGACCTCCTCGTACTGAGACCTCCTCGTACTGAGACCTCATACTGAGACCTCCTCATACTGAGACCTCCTCATACTGAGACCTCCTCATACTGAGACCTCCTCGTACTGAGACCTCCTCGTACTGAGATCTCCTCGTACTGAGACCTCCTCGTACTGAGACCTCCTCGTACTGAGACCTCCTCGTACTGAGACCTCATACTGAGACCTCCTCATACTGAGACCTCCTCATACTGAGACCTCCTCGTACTGAGACCTCCTCATACTGAGACCTCCTCATACTGAGACCTCCTCGTACTGAGACCTCCTCGTACTGAGACCTCATACTGAGACCTCCTCATACTGAGACCTCCTCATACTGAGACCTCCTCGTACTGAGACCTCCTCATACTGAGACCTCCTCGTACTGAGACCTCCTCGTACTGAGACCTCATACTGAGACCTCCTCATACTGAGACCTCCTCATACTGAGACCTCCTCATACTGAGACCTCCTCGCACTGAGTCCTCCTCGTACTGAGACCTCATACTGAGACCTCCTCGTACTGAGACCTCCTCATACTGAGACCTCCTCGTACTGAGTCCTCCTCGTACTGAGTCCTCCTCATACTGAGACCTCCTCGTACTGAGAACTCATACTGAGACCTCCTCGTACTGAGATCTCCTCGTAATGAGACCTCCTCGTACTGAGACCTCATACTGAGACCTCCTCATACTGAGACCTCCTCATACTGAGACCTCCTCATACTGAGACCTCATACTGAGACCTCCTCATACTGAGACCTCCTCACACTGAGAACTCCTCGTAATGAGACCTCCTCGTACTGAGACCTCATACTGAGATCTCCTCACACTGAGACCTCCTCATAATGAGACCTCCTCATACTGAGACCTCCTCATACTGAGACCTCCTCATACTGAGATCTCCTCGTAATGAGACCTCCTCATACTGAGACCTCCTCATACTGAGACCTCCTCATACTGAGACCTCCTCATACTGAGACCTCCTCATACTGAGACCTCTTCATACTGAGACCTCCTCATACTGAGACCTCCTCGTACTGAGACCTCCTCATACTGAGACCTAATCGTACTGAGATCTCCTCATACAGAGACCTCTTCATACTGAGACCTCTTCATACTGAGACCTCCTCATACTGAGACCTCCTCATACTGAGACCTCCTCATACTGAGACCTCCTCGTACTGAGACCTCCTCACACTGAGACCTCCTCATACTGAGACCTCCTCATACTGAGACCTCCTCGTACTGAGACCTCCTCACACTGAGACCTCCTCATACTGAGACCTCCTCATACTGAGATCTCCTCATACTGAGACCTCCTCATACTGAGACCTCCTCGTACTGAGACCTCCTCGTACTGAGACCTCCTCGTACTGAGACCTCCTCATACTGAGACCTCCTCATACTGAGACCTCCTCGTACTGAGACCTCCTCATACTGAGATCTCCTCATTCTGAGATCTCCTCATTCTGAGATCTCCTCGTTCTGAGACCTCCTCGTACTGAGACCTCCTCATACTGAGACCTCCTCATACTGAGATCTCCTCGTACTGAGACCTCCTCGTACTGAGACCTCCTCATACTGAGACCTCCTCATACTGAGACCTCCTCATACTGAGACCTGATACTGGCTAAAGACCTCATACTGAGACCTCCTCATACTGAGACCTGATACTGGCTAAAGACCTCATACTGAGACCTCATCATACTGAGACCTCCTCATACTGAGACCTGATACTGGCTAAAGACCTCATACTGAGACCTCCTCGTACTGAGACCTCCTCATACTGAGACCTCCTCATAATGAGACCACCTCGTGCTGAGCCCTCGTCAAACTGAGACCTCCTCATACTGAGACCTATCCAGTAATTTCAGCTCTACATGTGCCTGGAGAACAGGGGTTAGGGACTAGAGGATCAAGGTCAGGGGTTATAGATTATGGGTTAGACAGTTCCAACATGTTCATGAGGCTGTAGACCTGCTGTAACACAACACCTCTTTATAAATCCTCTCTATACCTCAGGGTAAATAGATCACTGGATTGCTGAGTGGCCTTTAAATGCCAGTGGATGTTTTTCGGTCGACATCCATCTTCAACAGGAAGGGGCCATCATTAGACCACTTAGAGAGGCCCAGACAGTAGCTCAGACATGGATTAGGTTCCAAATGGCACCCTATTCCCTACCTAGTGCACTACTTTAGACGAGAGCACTATGGCACCCTATTCCCTACATAGTGCATTACTTTTGACCAGGGCCCTTTAAAGTAGTGCACTATATAGGGAATAGGGTTTCATTTGGATCCACATGGTCAATACCAATATGGCAAAAGGAAAAACATATTTAATGGTGGAGCAATGACCAACATCAGTTACTGACCTGAACACAAGTGGACTGGCACTCTGAGAGTCTGATAAACTAGCCCTCTGAGAGTCTGATAAACTAGCCCTCTGAGAGTCTGATAAACTAGCACTCTGAGAGTCTGATAAACTAGCCCTCTGAGAGTCTGATAAACTAGCACTCTGAGAGTCTGATAAACTAGCCCTCTGAGAGTCTGATAAACTAGCCCTCTGAGAGTCTGATAAACTGGCCCTCTGAGAGTCTGATAAACTAGCCCTCTGAGAGTCTGATAAACTAGCCCTCTGAGAGTCTGATAAACTAGCCCTCTGAGAGTCTGATAAACTAGCACTCTGAGAGTCTGATAAACTAGCCCTCTGAGAGTCTGATAAACTAGCCCTCTGAGAGTCTGATAAACTAGCCCTCTGAGAGTCTGATAAACTAGCACTCTGAGAGTCTGATAAACTAGCCCTCTGAGAGTCTGATAAACTAGCACTCTGAGAGTCTGATAAACTAGCCCTCTGAGAGTCTGATAAACTAGCACTCTGAGAGTCTGATAAACTAGCCCTCTGAGAGTCTGATAAACTAGCCCTCTGAGAGTCTGATAAACTAGCCCTCTGAGAGTCTGATAAACTAGCCCTCTGAGAGTCTGATAAACTAGCCCTCTGAGAGTCTGATAAACTAGCACTCTGAGAGTCTGATAAACTAGCCCTCTGAGAGTCTGATAAACTAGCCCTCTGAGAGCCTGATAAACTAGCCCTCTGAGAGTCTGATAAACTAGCCCTCTGAGAGTCTGATAAACTAGCCCTCTGAGAGTCTGATAAACTAGCCCTCTGAGAGTCTGATAAACTAGCACTCTGAGAGTCTGATAAACTAGCACTCTGAGAGTCTGATAAACTAGCACTCTGAGAGTCTGATAAACTAGCACTCTGAGAGTCTGATAAACTAGCACTCTGAGAGTCTGATAAACTAGCACTCTGAGAGTCTGATAAACTAGCCCTCTGAGAGTCTGATAAACTAGCCCTCTGAGAGTCTGATAAACTAGCACTCTGAGAGTCTGATAAACTAGCCCTCTGAGAGTCTGATAAACTAGCACTCTGAGAGTCTGATAAACTAGCCCTCTGAGAGTCTGATAAACTAGCCCTCTGAGAGTCTGATAAACTAGCACTCTGAGAGTCTGATAAACTAGCCCTCTGAGAGTCTGATAAACTAGCACTCTGAGAGTCTGATAAACTAGCCCTCTGAGAGTCTGATAAACTAGCACTCTGAGAGTCTGATAAACTAGCCCTCTGAGAGTCTGATAAACTAGCACTCTGAGAGTCTGATAAACTAGCACTCTGAGAGTCTGATAAACTAGCACTCTGAGAGTCTGATAAACTAGCCCTCTGAGAGTCTGATAAACTAGCACTCTGAGAGTCTGATAAACTAGCCCTCTGAGAGTCTGTAAACTAGCACTCTGAGAGTCTGATAAACTAGCACTCTGAGAGTCTGATAAACTAGCCCTCTGAGAGTCTGTAAACTAGCACTCTGAGAGTCTGATAAACTAGCACTCTGAGAGTCTGATAAACTAGCACTCTGAGAGTCTGATAAACTAGCCCTCTGAGAGTCTGATAAACTAGCACTCTGAGAGTCTGATAAACTAGCACTCTGAGAGTCTGATAAACTAGCACTCTGAGAGTCTGATAAACTAGCCCTCTGAGAGTCTGATAAACTAGCCCTCTGAGAGTCTGATAAACTAGCCCTCTGAGAGTCTGATAAACTAGCACTCTGAGAGTCTGATAAACTAGCCCTCTGAGAGTCTGATAAACTAGCACTCTGAGAGTCTGATAAACTAGCCCTCTGAGAGTCTGATAAACTAGCACTCTGAGAGTCTGATAAACTAGCCCTCTGAGAGTCTGATAAACTAGCCCTCTGAGAGTCTGATAAACTAGCCCTCTGAGAGTCTGATAAACTAGCCCTCTGAGAGTCTGATAAACTAGCCCTCTGAGAGTCTGATAAACTAGCCCTCTGAGAGTCTGATAAACTAGCACTCTGAGAGTCTGATAAACTAGCCCTCTGAGAGTCTGATAAACTAGCCCTCTGAGAGCCTGATAAACTAGCCCTCTGAGAGTCTGATAAACTAGCCCTCTGAGAGTCTGATAAACTAGCCCTCTGAGAGTCTGATAAACTAGCCCTCTGAGAGTCTGATAAACTAGCACTCTGAGAGTCTGATAAACTAGCACTCTGAGAGTCTGATAAACTAGCACTCTGAGAGTCTGATAAACTAGCACTCTGAGAGTCTGATAAACTAGCACTCTGAGAGTCTGATAAACTAGCACTCTGAGAGTCTGATAAACTAGCCCTCTGAGAGTCTGATAAACTAGCCCTCTGAGAGTCTGATAAACTAGCACTCTGAGAGTCTGATAAACTAGCCCTCTGAGAGTCTGATAAACTAGCACTCTGAGAGTCTGATAAACTAGCCCTCTGAGAGTCTGATAAACTAGCCCTCTGAGAGTCTGATAAACTAGCACTCTGAGAGTCTGATAAACTAGCCCTCTGAGAGTCTGATAAACTAGCACTCTGAGAGTCTGATAAACTAGCCCTCTGAGAGTCTGATAAACTAGCACTCTGAGAGTCTGATAAACTAGCCCTCTGAGAGTCTGATAAACTAGCACTCTGAGAGTCTGATAAACTAGCACTCTGAGAGTCTGATAAACTAGCACTCTGAGAGTCTGATAAACTAGCCCTCTGAGAGTCTGATAAACTAGCACTCTGAGAGTCTGATAAACTAGCCCTCTGAGAGTCTGTAAACTAGCACTCTGAGAGTCTGATAAACTAGCACTCTGAGAGTCTGATAAACTAGCCCTCTGAGAGTCTGTAAACTAGCACTCTGAGAGTCTGATAAACTAGCACTCTGAGAGTCTGATAAACTAGCACTCTGAGAGTCTGATAAACTAGCCCTCTGAGAGTCTGATAAACTAGCACTCTGAGAGTCTGATAAACTAGCACTCTGAGAGTCTGATAAACTAGCACTCTGAGAGTCTGATAAACTAGCCCTCTGAGAGTCTGATAAACTAGCACTCTGAGAGTCTGATAAACTAGCCCTCTGAGAGTCTGTAAACTAGCACTCTGAGAGTCTGATAAACTAGCACTCTGAGAGTCTGATAAACTAGCCCTCTGAGAGTCTGTAAACTAGCACTCTGAGAGTCTGATAAACTAGCACTCTGAGAGTCTGATAAACTAGCACTCTGAGAGTCTGATAAACTAGCCCTCTGAGAGTCTGATAAACTAGCCCTCTGAGAGTCTGATAAACTAGCACTCTGAGAGTCTGATAAACTAGCCCTCTGAGAGTCTGATAAACTAGCACTCTGAGAGTCTGATAAACTAGCACTCTGAGAGTCTGATAAACTAGCACTCTGAGAGTCTGATAAACTAGCCCTCTGAGAGTCTGATAAACTAGCACTCTGAGAGTCTGATAAACTAGCCCTCTGAGAGTCTGTAAACTAGCACTCTGAGAGTCTGATAAACTAGCACTCTGAGAGTCTGATAAACTAGCACTCTGAGAGTCTGATAAACTAGCACTCTGAGAGTCTGATAAACTAGCCCTCTGAGAGTCTGATAAACTAGCACTCTGAGAGTCTGATAAACTAGCCCTCTGAGAGTCTGTAAACTAGCACTCTGAGAGTCTGATAAACTAGCCCTCTGAGAGTCTGATAAACTAGCCCTCTGAGAGTCTGATAAACTAGCCCTCTGAGAGTCTGATAAACTAGCACTCTGAGAGTCTGATAAACTAGCCCTCTGAGAGTCTGTAAACTAGCACTCTGAGAGTCTGATAAACTAGCACTCTGAGAGTCTGATAAACTAGCCCTCTGAGAGTCTGATAAACTAGCCCTCTGAGAGTCTGATAAACTAGCACTCTGAGAGTCTGATAAACTAGCCCTCTGAGAGTCTGTAAACTAGCACTCTGAGAGTCTGATAAACTAGCACTCTGAGAGTCTGATAAACTAGCACTCTGAGAGTCTGATAAACTAGCCCTCTGAGAGTCTGATAAACTAGCCCTCTGAGAGTCTGATAAACTAGCACTCTGAGAGTCTGTAAACTAGCACTCTGAGAGTCTGATAAACTAGCCCTCTGAGAGTCTGATAAACTAGCACTCTGAGAGTCTGATAAACTAGCACTCTGAGAGTCTGATAAACTAGCACTCTGAGAGTCTGATAAACTAGCACTCTGAGAGTCTGATAAACTAGCCCTCTGAGAGTCTGATAAACTAGCACTCTGAGAGTCTGATAAACTAGCCCTCTGAGAGTCTGATAAACTAGCACTCTGAGAGTCTGATAAACTAGCCCTCTGAGAGTCTGATAAACTAGCACTCTGAGAGTCTGATAAACTAGCACTCTGAGAGTCTGATAAACTAGCCCTCTGAGAGTCTGATAAACTAGCACTCTGAGAGTCTGATAAACTAGCCCTCTGAGAGTCTGATAAACTAGCCCTCTGAGAGTCTGATAAACTAGCCCTCTGAGAGTCTGATAAACTAGCCCTCTGAGAGTCTGATAAACTAGCCCTCTGAGAGTCTGATAAACTAGCCCTCTGAGAGTCTGATAAACTAGCACTCTGAGAGTCTGATAAACTAGCCCTCTGAGAGTCTGATAAACTAGCCCTCTGAGAGTCTGATAAACTAGCACTCTGAGAGTCTGATAAACTAGCACTCTGAGAGTCTGATAAACTAGCACTCTGAGAGTCTGATAAACTAGCCCTCTGAGAGTCTGATAAACTAGCCCTCTGAGAGTCTGATAAACTAGCCCTCTGAGAGTCTGATAAACTAGCACTCTGAGAGTCTGATAAACTAGCACTCTGAGAGTCTGATAAACTAGCACTCTGAGAGTCTGATAAACTAGCACTCTGAGAGTCTGATAAACTAGCCCTCTGAGAGTCTGATAAACTAGCACTCTGAGAGTCTGATAAACTAGCACTCTGAGAGTCTGATAAACTAGCACTCTGAGAGTCTGATAAACTAGCACTCTGAGAGTCTGATAAACTAGCACTCTGAGAGTCTGATAAACTAGCACTCTGAGAGTCTGATAAACTAGCCCTCTGAGAGTCTGATAAACTAGCACTCTGAGAGTCTGATAAACTAGCCCTCTGAGAGTCTGATAAACTAGCACTCTGAGAGTCTGATAAACTAGCCCTCTGAGAGTCTGATAAACTAGCCCTCTGAGAGTCTGATAAACTAGCCCTCTGAGAGTCTGATAAACTAGCACTCTGAGAGTCTGATAAACTAGCACTCTGAGAGTCTGATAAACTAGCCCTCTGAGAGTCTGATAAACTAGCACTCTGAGAGTCTGATAAACTAGCCCTCTGAGAGTCTGATAAACTAGCCCTCTGAGAGTCTGATAAACTAGCCCTCTGAGAGTCTGATAAACTAGCCCTCTGAGAGTCTGATAAACTAGCCCTCTGAGAGTCTGATAAACTAGCCCTCTGAGAGTCTGATAAACTAGCCCTCTGAGAGTCTGATAAACTAGCCCTCTGAGAGTCTGATAAACTAGCACTCTGAGAGTCTGATAAACTAGCACTCTGAGAGTCTGATAAACTGGCACTCTGAGAGTCTGATAAACTAGCACTCTGAGAGTCTGATAAACTAGCCCTCTGAGAGTCTGATAAACTAGCCCTCTGAGAGTCTGATAAACTAGCCCTCTGAGAGTCTGATAAACTAGCCCTCTGAGAGTCTGATAAACTAGCACTCTGAGAGTCTGATAAACTAGCACTCTGAGAGTCTGATAAACTAGCCCTCTGAGAGTCTGATAAACTAGCCCTCTGAGAGTCTGATAAACTAGCCCTCTGAGAGTCTGATAAACTAGCCCTCTGAGAGTCTGATAAACTAGCCCTCTGAGAGTCTGATAATCCTCCACATCTGAATACCTGCTCAACCTCTCACACACTCTCACTCTCTCCCTCTCTTGTTCACTCTCTCTTGCTCTATCCTCTCTCCCTCCCTCTCTCTCGCTCTCTCCCTCTCTATCCCTCTCTCCCTCTCTCCCTCTCTCTCGCTCTCTCCCTCTCTCTCGCTCTCTCCCTCTCTCACTCTCTCCCTCTCTTTTGCTCTATCCCTCTCTCCCTCTCTCCTTCTCTCTCACTCTCTCCCTCTCTCTCGCTCTCTCCCTCTCTCACTCTTTCACTCTCTCTTGCTCTATCCTCTCTCCCTCCCTCTCTCTCGCTCTCTCCCTCTCTATCCCTCTCTCCCTCTCTCCATTCTCTTTTCTCTCTCTCTCTCTAATCTTCTAACCTCACTTTCCCTTCTTCCTGTTTGAGGTCTTCCCACCTAAAGCTCAACTCTTCCAGTCAACCACACTTAAGATTGTGTGTGAGAGAGAGAGAGAGAGAGAGAGAGAGAGAGAGAGAGAGAGAGAGAGAGAGAGAGAGAGAGAGAGAGAGAGAGAGAGAGAGAGAGAGAGAGAGAGAGAGAGAGAGAGAGAGAGAGAGAGAGAGAGACAGAGAGACAGAGAGACAGAGAGAGAGAGAGAGAGAGAGAGAATTGTCGAGCAGGCCACCAGTCAGTAAGCGTCAACGTGCGCGTTGCCATACTTTGTGGACTTTAAATTCTTACTCCCTAATCCCATTAGGAGAACCAAAGCATCCTGAGACCTCTGCAACCCAATTAACTTTTAAATCACACTGTTTGTGTCACGGTAGCTATCTTTGAAAGATAAAGACCTTGTAAATAGGATCCTGCCTCCATACAGGATATAAACTGAACGTCTTGAAGCAGTGCCATGTTTACTCCATACCTAATACACACCTCCATAGGCCGCCGGGGTAACAGCAGGGTTTAAGAGCACCAATAAGGTTATATATCAAACAGTAGATTTAAAGTGTTGATAACAGCTGAAAAGTAGTTCCCTTCAACATAAAGATTCATGAGATATTCATAGACAATGTCTTTGACATGTTTATTATAATAAACAAGACTTCCTTGAAAGTACTCTATTTGAAACAGGAACACAATATTTACAAACAAATCCAGTATACAAACTCCTGCAATGTATTAATGCATTAAAACAAACACTGCTCCAGGCCTTGGTAATGTAAAGGGAACAGGTATTTGATATATTATGGAGGGAGGGAGGGAGGGAGGGAGGGAGGGAGGGAGGGAGGGAGGGACTAATGGACTGTGTGTAGGATAATACTTAGACCTGCCTAGACCCTACTAATGGACTGTGTGTAGGATAATACTTAGACCTGCCTAGACCCTACTAATGGACTGTGTGTAGGATAATACTTAGACCTGCCTAGACCCTACTAATGGACTCTGGGTAGGATAATACTTAGACCTGCCTAGACCCTACTAATGGACTCTGGGTAGGATAATACTTAGACCTGCCTAGACCCTACTAATGGACGGATAATACTTAGACCTGCCTAGACCCTACTAATGGACTCTGTGTAGGATAATACTTAGACCTGCCTAGACCCTACTAATGGACTCTGTGTAGGATAATACTTAGACCTGCCTAGACCCTACTAATGGACTCTGTGTAGGATAATACTTAGACCTGCCTAGACCCTACTAATGGACTGTGTGTAGGATAATACTTAGACCTGCCTAGACCCTACTAATGGACTGTGTGTAGGATAATACTTAGAGCTGCCTGTGCCATCATGTGGAGCCAAACACGCTCTGACTCCCTTTCCAAATCTAACATCTCATCATTCTAAAAATATATCTGGTGCAATTTCTCATAAAGATGTTGAGTACATTCAGAAAGTCTCTACGAGGCCGAGTAACTCCTGACATGGATGTGTCCCATAGGAT